>NC_053491.1:362996360-363296360 GCF_905171775.1 Rana temporaria | reverse complement strand
GGTTAGAAATGGACCCTGTATTGGATGCAGGGATGGACTGGTCATTGGGACTACAGGGAGTTTCCCGGTGGGCCAATGGTTTAGTGGGCCTGCTTCAGTGACAGCAGACTGCCGCCCCCCTCCGCTCCTCTGTCTCTACCTCCCCGCAGAGCTCACCTGGGGGGAACAGAGAATCAGGGGGAGGACCAGAGGAGCAGGGGGGACGACAGAGGAGCATGGGGGAGGGGACAGACAGCTGACTTGACAGCTATGGCCTGGGAGTTTCTCACTTCTGACTAAACTTGTCCCATGAGGGGGAGCACCGAACTGATTCTTTGCCCCGGGTGAAATAATGTCTAGCTTCCCCACTGGTACTGCCTATAAGAGTACCAGTACCAGCCGTTCTACTCTAATAAAGTAGAACAGCTAGTGGCTAGTGAAGGGGGAGAGGGGGCTTGGGTGGCCGTGGGGGGGGTGCGGGAGTTGTCCGGCCGCCATACTAGATGAAGTCCAGGGCCAAATTTTTGTCCCAGTCCAGCCCTGATTGGATGTGAAACCAAACTAAATTCTCGTACACAAGATCGGATCACCCGACGGGTATTGTGTGATGACAGGCTGTTGTCGGGAAAATCCGACCGCTTGTATGCTCCATCGGACAATTGTTGTCTGATTTTCCAACAACAAATGTTTTATAGCATGTGTGTTGTCGGATTATCTGATCGTATGTACACAAGTCCGTCTGTGAAAATTCCAAAGTACAAACACGCATGCTCACCAACATTAGCAGAAGTTGCCCAAAGGGTGGCGCTAAAGAGATGAAAAAACATGTAGTTTCCTGTTTGTTGGCTGACAATTCTTTGCCGTTTGTATGCAATACAAGTTCCTGGTAGGGTGACCACGTGTCCCGGATTGCCCGCATTTTGCAGGTCTGTCCTCCCGAGCACATTCATTCCAGGACAATACAGTGTCCCGGAATGAAACTGACACAAGCACCCCCCCCCCCCCCCCGGGCCAATCTGATGCCCCCAAAAAAGGCCGCCACATCACGCTTTACTCACTGACAGTACTTGCCCTGGCCGGGAATGCCTGGAGGAGCACAATCCCCACCCTCTGCTTGTGATTGGAGAAATCATAAATCCCGCCTCTTGTGTCCAATCACTGTGCTGTGATTCGTTACAGCACAAGCGGATTTTTGGGAAGGGAGGGTGTCCCTGAATGGTAGTTTCGAAATGTGGTCACCCTAGTTCCTGGCCAACGCCCCTCGGACAAAAGCCCTATGCTTTGTCCGCAGGAAATCCGATTGTGTGTACGAGGATTAAGGCTGGCCATACATTATACAATTTACGTGTACAAATTTCCTTTAGGGCCCATACACACGATCTGACTTTTTGACAACAAATGTCCGACGGACCTGTTTGATTGGACAATCCGACGGTGTGTACGCTCCATCGGACAAACTTTTTGTGTTTTTCATTGGACAAATGTTCGCTGTACAAACAGACAAACTTTCCGGCAACAACTGTCGGAGGCTAATCCGATCTTGTAAACACAAGTCCATTGGACTATAGTCCAAAGTACAAACACGCATGCTCAGAAACAATGCTAAAGATCAGACAACAATAGCAGAAGTTGCCCACAGGGTGGCAGTAAAGAGCTGAAAAAACACGTGATTTGGTGAAAGTTGGCTGAAAAAGTCCTGCCGTGTGTATGCAGAACAAGTTCACGGCCAACGCCCATTTGGAGCAAAATCCACAAAAAGTCTGATCGTGTGTATGAGGCTTTAGATTCACTACATAATATGAGGTCACACCTAAACACTTTCAATGTGTATGCAATCAGACAGTACCTTGCACTACATAGTTGAAGGTACATTTAAAGGAAATTGATAAAAAAATTGTATAATGTATGGCGTATTCACACATTGATGTGCACATTACAGCATGCATTTACTTATTAATTTACATTGACAGGGATTACATTGTAGCTGCTCATTAATTTCCTATAGGTCTTCAATGAGCACCCACATACAAAAACACATACCTGGCTCTTTTTTCCAATACATGTGTATTCACACTTTGTGGCATTAAGCCCTTGTTTACACTGAACACGACATTGAAATTGTGCAAGTTCATCTGGACTCGCACGATTTCAAAGCCGCATTTAGTCAGATTTCGGGGGGGGGGCGACTTGAAAGACATCTGTGTGGGTTCATGCACAAATGTCTATTGAAATTGCCTCCGAAGTCACCAATAGTAGGGCAGGAGCAACTTTTGAAAATCGGTGCGGCGCCGCAAAATCGGCATGATTGGGGCGCTCCTATTGCCGGCAATAGGCTCAGAACATGCGATTTGACCCATTAAATCGCATGTTAAATCACGCCAATGTGAACGGGGGCTTACGCTCAGTTAATCCGACTTTCAGCTGAAATCAGTTAAATACATTCCAGGTGCAACAAATCAAAGAGCGTGAAAAGTCAGCCTAATACACACGATCAGACAATCTGAGGAAAAATACAGTTTTCAAATTGATCTTATGATAATCTGATCGTTAGTACACAGCTTTCGAAAGCCGATCACGATAGTTTATCCGAAATTATCCAAAGGGACAGACACAAAACATGTACTCATACAATACCAGAAGAGACGATATTCGTTTATGCAGTACAGTATTCGTCAGAAAAAAATTGGAAGACCAAGACTACGCATGCTAGGAAACAAAAGAATACATTACAATACAATACATGACATTACGTCCGAAGTTGTATTTTGTCATTCAAGAATTTTCGTAAGTTTAGTAACCTCTTCATTTTCGATAGGAGACTAGCATGCAAAAAAAATAAAATAAATGGATGATCCTTCTCATCGTGTGTATGAGGCTTTATAGTTTATTTTCTTGTCTTTTTCCTGTCTTCTGCCAGCATGCTGCAGAGAAGGATCTTTGCTTTATGCGTGGAAGCAGTAGTCTCTCTGCAGAGGTCCAGCATACCTCCTTCTGAGTGAAGCCTCGTACACACGATCAGTTTTCCAGATGGGAAAACTGTGAGGAGAGCTTTTGGCTGAGAATCCCGGCCGTGTGTATGCTCCTTGCAGTTTTTCCGACAGGAAAACTGCCCAAAAACTGCCCAAAAAAAAAGAGAACCAGTTCTCTTTTTTCCCTCTGGGAAATCCGGCGGACTTTTGTCCGGCAGTTTTTGGCAGTTTTCTACGGGAAAAACTGCGATGCAGCATACACACGGCCAGGATTCCCGGCTAAAGCTCCATCGCAGTTTTCCTGTTGGGAAAACCGGCAGTGTGTAGGGGAAAGACTGAACCAAGCAGGTTCTCGGCTTTCCCCTTGGGATTTCCGATGGGAACTTTTCCCATCGGAAATCCTGTACGTGTATACGAGGCATCAGACTTAGGCTGCTTTCACATTGAGGCGTGCAGCCGCGGTGACGGTATAGCCGCGATATTTGTAGCGCGGCTATACCGTTGTATTTACCGCGATATTCGGGCGCTAGCGGTAAGTTTTTAACCCCCGCTAGCGGCCGAAAAAGGGTTGCGTTGCGGGCGGTATTACCGCGCTTTCCCATTGATTTCAATGAGAAGGCGCGGTATAGGAGCGGTGAACACACCGCTCCTATACCGCGGTAAAGATGCGGCTAGCAGGACTTTTGGAGCGCTCCTGCTAGCGCACCGCTTCAATGTGAAAGCCTTCGGGCTTTCACATTGAACACTACAGGGCAGGTTTTTTCATGCAGGATAGCAGCGCTATTTCTAGCGCTGTACCGCATGAAAAACGCCTCAATGTGAAAGGGGCCTTAGGCTGCATTCACACCTTGGCGTACCTAATCGCGACATTTTGTCCAGCGAATTGCGGTGACAAATTGCGGCGTTTTGTACCGCGATTTGCGGCAACAAAACGCCACGATTGTGAATGCAGCCTAACCCCAGGTCCACATCTCCTATGCCGAACGCCGAAACCGCCTGAAAAAAAGGGTCCGGGACTTGTTTTGAGCTTCAGCTGTGCGGCGTTTCGGCGTTCGGTGTGGAGATGTGAACCAGGGCACTGTAAAATCATCCCTCCAGCGTATTAGGGGATGCTGCGGCGTCGCGCTTCAGGCGTATATACGCCTAGATGTGAACAGAGCCTCTAAAATCAGCAAAACTCCTGCTCCCAGCTGATTGAAGAGTACTATCTCTGACTCAGCAAGGGTTGTGCTGGACCTCTGCAGAGAGATCACTGCTTCCACACAGAGCACAATGGGTCTCCTCTTCAGCTATCATAAGCCTGCTAATACATAGCAGACACTTCTTTCTCCCCCAACTCATTTGACTCTGCGCCTCTCATTCTCTCTCCCTTTCTCACTATTCCCTCTCTTGTCCTTCTTTTTCTCCATATCTCTCTTTCTCTCTCCTTTTTTTCTCCATCTGTCGCTCCCTCTTTCCTTGTATCTGTTACCTCCACCCCTGGGGTCCAGAGATGATTTGTGCGTACAGTGCTCTGGATCTCATCTGCCCCTCTGGGAGATCGCCATGACAGCACAATGACATCACCAGGACGCCAGTGGATTGGGCGCCACAGCTATCATTTCACAGGGAGGTTAATTAGCACCATGTGGTGATACAAGCATCACGCTACAAATATCTGACAGACAGAGAAAATGCAACGCTGTAACTCTTTCACTGCAGGAAACAATCCACCTCACTAAGATGACAAGAGATGACCTATTTCTGCTTATTTTATACTTGCTATTGGAGCGCGGTACAAGCACGGGGCTGAGACACGTTTTTGCTGCCCCCTCCTAATTGCTCCCTCCAAGCTGCAAAGGAAGCTGTCTTGCATCACAGTGTGGCAAAATATATTCTCGCTGTTGTGTTCGATGGGCAATACCACTCCAAAAACTTGACCCATTTAAACGAATGGCGTCACGCTGCAAATCCCCTCTAAAAATGGATCCAACAAAGATTGCTCTTACAGGCTCGTTTACTGTACACATTGTCAAATAGCATTAGACAGGTGGTGAGGAGGTGCCGCCTGCTTTAACCTCCTTAATAACGGAACGCCCCTGCTTGTTATGTGGGGTTGTAATGCAGCCCCATTCACTTGCGGTACCACTTGCTGAGCGCGACAAGAGATATTATTCCTGCAGCCACCCCCTACCACTGTCTCCACAGCAAAAGAGGAGCAGTTGTGGGGTGGTTGAAATGCAGCTAAACCACAGAGTTTTACCACCCTTCCCTCCCATCAGTCGCAAGTGTAAACGAGTCCTTAGACAAATCTCCCCTTGAGGCTGGGTTCACACCTCCGATGGATAAGGCTCGCAGCAGGGGTCCGGTGCATCCCTGTTCTCCATCTCCGGGACGAGTCAGGGCCGAATTTTCGCCTCTTTTTGGCCCTAAAACAGAGCCAAGGACACACAGAACTCCTGTGCAATGGCAAATAGCTTTACCTATTATATATAGTTAAATTGATTGTAAAGCTTTTTTTTTTTTTTTTTAAATAAAAAAACATGTTATACTTACCTCCTCTGTGCAAGGGTTTTGTACAGAGTGGCCCCAAACCTCAATTTCTGGGGGGTCCCCCCCACGGCGCTCCTGGGTCCTCCTTTTTCCATGGGGACACTGGTGCGGGGCGTGCTTCCGTGTCCTGCTGCGTCCATTGACACAGACAACAAGACTCGGCCCTGCCCCCGCCTCCAGTATCAGTGAATTTCATTGACAGCAGCGGGAGCCAATGTCTGCACTGCTATTAATCTATCCAGTGAGGACCCAAGACAGCAGCTGGAGCTGCTGTGGTCATCTCCTCACTAGAACCATCAAGTTCAGGTAAGAAAAAGTGGGGGTCCGGGGAGCTACAGTACAAAAGGTTTTTCACCTCAAAGCATAGAATGCATTAAGGTGAAAAAACGTGAGGGTTTACAATTGCCAGGACATGTGATCACTCAGAGCCAATGCATTCGTAGCCCTCTGGTCCTAAACTGGGGCTATCATGTAAATTTAGTTTTTGTCTGGGCTGTAGGCTGCTTAGACTGATTGTACAGTTTATCTGTTCTTTCCCTAATCTCAATCAGGTTCTGCATTTCTCACTGTCGCCAGTAGGTGTCGTTGGTACCACAGGCCAGTATGAGATAGTACAACTAGGTTACGTTATTGAGATGTATTCTTCTTCCAGTCAGCCCAGTGGGAGGTTCTTGGCCACTGGTGCATTCTGGGAGAGGATATATATTTGGTCTGGTCCATGTGCTTGCTTTCTTGCCTCAGGCCCTCCTGGCCTGAGGACGTGCTGCTGAAGTGAGCTCTGCAAATAGGCCCAAAAGCCTGTCTGGGGCCTACTAATCCTGAGGTAGTCCTTAAGCTGTCTTACCCAGCGTTGAAAAAGCCAAGCCAAACTGAGAACATCCAGGGGAGGACCCTTGCTGGATTGAGCTAGGATGAAGCCTGGTCTCTTAGGAGGGCCTCGTTTGGAGGATGCACCTACATCTAAAATGTGTTTTACAGTGTTGCCGGGTCAACTTAAAGTGGAGTTCCACCCATTTTATACACTTCCTCACTCTGATATTCCCTGTGAATTCTTTTTTTTTTTAAAGGAAATACCTTAATTATATTTTTCTTCTGCATTTCCGTCAGTCCCCGCCTAGGCGATTTGCAAGGGCCCCTGGGATATTGGCACCATGTATCCCAGGCCTCCTTGCGAATCGCCTAGTGACGAAATCTCGCAATGATTGACGGGAACGCCTGCCGACGCCGCTATGGCAACGTGTCAGGACTCAAGAGGAAGGTGCAAGATCTGGAGGTGCATGCTGAGTAGCCAGCTGCACCGATTCCCAGAAATGGATAGAAGAGGGCTTCAGCTGCCCACAGTGGAGATGGACCCTGCCAGCTTCTGAGATCCAGATCTTTTTATTTATGTTTGAATAGAAAAAAAGTGAGTACTAGAATAACACTATCTAAAGATTACATATAAAGTGGATCAAGTTAGAGTGGAGAAAGTGCAGCGCAATAAAAAACTAAATATGACGTGAAAAAAATCACAATAATAATATTATAGGCATATAACAAATAAAGTCCATAAATCAGGTGATGTGCAAATAAATATTCAAAAATTATTCAAATATAAATTAAGCATGTGACAAGTGAAAAAAAGCTCTGCTGAGGAAGTTTGTGTTGAACGTAACGCGTACGGGGGTTAGCAGCTGTGCATGTCGTCACCCGCTCTGCTGTGCAGCCCACGATCTTATTACATGCTGTATTCAACTGATTGCTTGTGAGTAGCCTGTATCTTAAATAAAACACCTGTGTTTTTACTAAGCGGAGAGCACTTCCATTATTTCTTCTGTCTCCTACATACTACTTTGCCTGCTGAGCCTTAAAGTAGCTGTCTCTATGGAATATTAGCAACGTTTGGAGGATTCCTTTGAGGATTTGATCTGTCTCATTATCTGCTTTGCATGACTTCCTGGAAATTACAGTGGTCCATGCCTGAAGGTGAGAGTACCTAGAGAGACCTTTGGTGGAGGGATTGTCACCTTATGTGGATTTTTCAACACTGGTGGATTACCTTTTTTTCACTTGTCACATGCTTAACCACTTAAGACCCGGACCAAAATGCAGGTAAAAGACCAGGCCCCTTTTTGCAATTCGGCACTGCGTCGCTTTAACTGACAATTGCGCGGTCGTGCAACGTGGCTCCCAAACAAAATTGGCGTCCTTTTTTTCCCATAAATAGAGCTTTCTTTTGGTGTATTTGATCACCTCTGTGGTTTTTATTTTTTGCGCTATAAACAAAAATAGAGCGACAATTTTGAAAAAAATGCAATATTTTTTACTTTTTGCTATAATAAATATCCCCCAAAAAGATATATTAAAAAAAAAATTTTCCTCAGTTTAGACCGATACGTATTTTTCTACCTATATTTGGTAAAAAAATATTGCAATAAGCGTTTATCGTTTGGTTAGCGCAAAATGTATAGCGTTTACAAAATAGGGGATAGTTTTATTGCATTTTTATAAATTTTTTTTTTTTACTACTAATGGCGGTGATCAGCGATTTTTTTCGTGACTGCGACATTATGGCGGACACTTCGGACAATTTTGACACATTTTTGGGACCACTGTCATTTTCACAGCAAAAAATGCATTTAAAATGCATTGTTTATTGTGAAAATGGCAGTTGCAGTTTGGGAGTTAACCACAAGGGGGCGCTGAAGGGTTTATGTGTTCCCTGAAGTGTGTTTACAACTGTAGGGGGGTGTGGCTGTAGGTCTGACGTCATTGATTGTGCGTCCCTATATTAGGGAACACACAATCGATGACAGCGCCACAGTGAAGAACGGGGAAGCCACGTTTACACACGGCTCTCCCCGTTCTTCAGCTCCGGGGACCGATCACGGGACTGTAGCGGCAATCGGGTCCGCGAGTCTCGCGGCCGAGGTCACGGAGCTTCGGACCGGGTCACGGGAGCGCGCCTGCGACCCACCGCTGGGCTTTATACAATCACGTACAGGTACGTGATTGTGCCCAGCGGTGCCATTCTGCCGACGTATATCGTCGTTAGGCGGTCCTTAACTACTTAAGGACCGGACCAATATGCTGCTAAATGACCCAAGGAGTTTTTACAATTCGGCACTGCGTCGCTTTAACAGACAATTGCGCGGTCGTGCGACGTGGCTCCCAAACAAAATTGGCGTCCTTTTTTCCCCACAAATAGAGCTTTCTTTTTGTGGTATTTGATCACCTCTGCGGTTTTTATTTTTTGCGCTATAAACAAAAATAGAGCGCCAATTTTGAAAAAAATGCAATATTTTTTACTTTTTGCTATAATAAATATCCCCCAAAAACATATATAAAATTTTTATTTTTCCTCAGTTTAGGCCGATACGTATTCTTCTACCTATTTTTGGTAAAAAAATCGCAATAAGCGTTTATCGATTGGTTTGCGCAAAATTTATAGCGTTTACAAAATAGGGGATAGTTTTATTGCATTTTTATATTTTATATTTATATTTTTTTTTTTACTACTAATGGCGGCGATCAGCGATTTTTTTCGTGACTGCGACATTATGGCGGATACTTCGGACAATTTTGACACATTTTTGGGACCATTGTCATTTTCACAGCAAAAAATGCATTTAAATTGCATTGTTTATTGTGAAAATGACAGTTGCAGTTTGGGAGTTAACCACAGGGGGCGCTGTAGGAGTTAGGGTTCACCTTGTGTGTGTTTACAACTGTAGGGGGGTGTGGCTGTAGGTGTGACGTCATCGATCGAGTCCCCCTATAAAAGGGATCACTCGATCGATGCAGCCGCCACAGTGAAGCACGGGGAAGCCGTGTTTACATACGGCTCTCCCCGTTCTTCAGCTCCGGGGAGCGATCGTAACGGGGCGGCTATAAACGAATAGCCGCGCCGTCCGTAGGGGGGGGGGTCCCGATCGGACCCCCGACCCACGTCTAGGCAGGCACGTACAGGTACGTTGATGTGCCTGTCCGTGCCATTCTGCCAACGTAAATGTACATGCGGCGGTGGTTAAGTGGTTAAAGTGGTAGTATACTCTATACTACCACTTTTACCTACAGGTAAGCCTATAATAAGGCGTGACGACATCGCCGCTCCAGCCAATTACAGCGCTGGAGTGGCGATACCCAGAAGACACACCAGGCAAGATGATATCTCGCTCGGCGTCGACCAGGTAAGTTCCCTACACCTCGTTTTAAGGTAAGTATTTCATAATGAGCTAGTATGCTGTGCATACTAGCCCATTATGGCTTTTGCTTTTCAGGTGTAAAAAAAAAAAAAATGCGGGTATACAACCGCTTTCATTTATATTTGACAAATGTTTGAATATTTATTTGCACATCACCTGATTTATGGACTTTATTTGTTATATGACTATAATATTATAATATTATTATCGTTATTTTTTTCACGTCATATTTCGTTTTTTATTGCGCTGCACTTCTCTGTATAAATTGTATCACTAGAATTCTGTGTTATTCTATTAGTGTTCAGGTTGCATTAAGGGGGGTTCCTTTTTTAATTGATTTCATTTATTTTTTTTGCGCTGATTGCACCTTCTGTTGTTTTTGAAAGTTAGAGTGGAGTCTTAAAAAAAAATTTTTTACTGGGGGACTGGAACTCCGCTTTAAAGGTTCTGACACTGTAAATATGGATCTTATTTTACAAATCTGAAACGTGTTTGCAGTATCTCCGGGTCGGCTTAAAGGTTCTGGTGCTGTGAAGCTGTACTTTTTCTGGATCCAAAGAATCTGTGATCTGCCACTGGTATCTGAGCCCCCTAACCCTCTCTTCTACTACCTTCATTCAAGTTCCACATTAAAGCTTTGAAAAGATCAAAAGTGACTGGCGACAAATTTCTGTTTAAAACTCCCCATTATAGCCATGGACTCAGCCCTGGGGTGAATGTTAGCTCACCCCCTGACTCTGGAGGTTACATCCTGCCTTCACTTGCCCCGGGGGGGGGGGGGGGGGGGGGGCGCTACACATTGAAAGCTGTCAGTGTGATGAGGTCTCATGATGACCAGAGACAATGCAGTAAGAGCTTGTAAGAGTCAGCACATGTGATCATTCAGAACCAATACAGACAAAGCTTGCAGTATAAGAAGGGTCATGTGATCATCCAAAGTCATGATCACTAGCTGTGTTAGTCGGTCATGCTTCCAGCCAGTATATTTGAAACCAATTTTCTGTTAGTCAGCAAGGATGCTGATTGTGCTAATATAAAGGTGGCCAGTAGGAGGCACAACTGGATATCAGTGAATGACACATATTTATTAGAATATGGAACTAAAAGCAAGGATATGTGAGTAGCACTACCCCGGAATGAGCTGCTGGTTTGATTTGGGTGGCATGTTACCTCTATTTTCTCCACCGTCTAGGGTACTGGATGAGAGCTGTAAGAAAGTCAATGTCCACACTGTAGGTGTCTCTTTCTGTGCTTTATTACCCAAAGGGGTAAAAATTGTAAAAGTAGTAGTAGGTGAGATGATAGACGAAGTGGTAGATAATGGATTCAGGCGTATAACAGGGTTTCGGAAGCAGTCCTGCTTCCAACGACAACTTGCGTCGCCACTCTAGCCAGAGTGGGTATAGTGCCTCTGGATAGGCCGCTCTCACCGGACTAGCAGTCAGAGTGTCACTCGGAAATTTAGCAAAGACTCTGCCACAGACCTTTCCAAATGTGGAGATATTCTCGGTCCTAAATCCTTCTCAACACTGAATTAAGCACCCGGATCCCCCTTGAACAGCGTTTAGTAATCTCGGTACTGATAGGCGACTCAGAAACGAAGTGTCCTTCGATGAAGCAGTAGGCCTCTCTTGAGATTCCAGCCTCATGCCCGGTATTTCCCAGACAGGTTCTCCATCGTTCTGCTTCCTCCCTCAGGATAGACAGCACAGGACAACTCTGCAGCCGCAGACTCAGTCTACACACTGAGCCTGCCAGGTAGATTCTTTGCTCTGGACGAACATGGTCCCGGAGCCAGGAACGCTGAAGCACACACCCCGGCCATGAGGGCCACACACGGGGTGGTGGGACGACTGCCCAGGCGGATGGCAACGAAGACGACCCCAAACTCATGGGGTCCACCCCCTAAACACCCCTCCCCAGCATGCCCAGCGAGGCGATCAACCCTCCTGGTTGGCTGCCGAGGAGAAATATCCACACTACCCTGACTCTACTGCTGCCACCTGTCGGCCTGGGGTGGGACCAACTCCCCAGACAACAACAGTGTACACACACAGTACAGCCAAAGCTGGAACAGAAGCCCTGAATTTAGCAAAATAAACACGGTCAGATGCAACTAATTCTCTGACCACCCTCTAAATTTACAACAGCACCGGCTATGAAAGTAGCCAGGCGCTAAACACTCCCCCCACTTAAATTGACACTGTCCTCAGTGTCAGAACTATTGGCGTCTCAGTCCTGAGCGCCTATCTGAATCCATTTTAAACAGTACAGTAAGAGCAAGAGAGGAAATTAGAGGATAAAACATAAAAATGTTTAACATTTACATATTGGTATAATTTACATTAATATTCCTAGCTATCTAGCCTGCCCCATTCTCCGACAGTCTTGATAGAAGATCAACAGGACCTGAAAAACAGAAATAGGAAAAAAAAAACACACACAGTATTAACATATCTTTATCCCTAGGGGTGAATGAAGCTGCACCTTCTTACAGTAAGGCAAAACCTCTTTCCTCCCCTAGGAGCATTTAAAACCTAAGTGCTAGGCTATGGTGAAAGTCCAAAGACCAAAAAAGTCTCTTTAGCGAAAAGTTGCGGGACACCTAGTGGCCGTGTCCCCGATCAAATATGTGCACCACTGTCTCTAAATGGACATAGAAACATATTATAGAGAAGACACTGCTTCTTTTTCTTGACCAACAAAGTCCTCAGGAACCCTAATCTAACTGACTAGATATTTGTGTTCCCCCCAGAGTCAGACACACTTCAGCAAATGTGGGGAAGAAAAAAGAAAAAAAATGTTCCTGTTTAAGACTTCTTGAAGAAGGGGAAAAAATGTGAGCAAGTACTGTAGGTGAGTCCTACCAATCCTTCTCTCTTGTCTCACAGGTAGAACCTGGGATCAGGCAGGATGAGGATATTCCCTTGATCATCAAGTGTAGTGATCAAATAAAGCTTCCCCAGGACTTTTAATGACCACCCGATCACTGTATATGTGTCGGCCATAGCTCCATGACACTAGGCAACCTTCAAACTGGTCATGAACATGGGCAAAAGTAAAGTCAACACTGCGGAAAGGCTTGTCTACCTTCAAATAGTCCCAAACGGCGTCTCGGCACCATTCCTCTCGATTCTTCTCAATTTCTCTCATGAGATCCTCAGGCACATAAGGGAACTCCCATCCATAATCAAGGGCCACCTTCTTGATGATGATTCTTTGAAGACGAGCAAGCTTGGGTAGCGTGAGGGAGTGTCCCAGTCCCAGCATAATGCAGGTATCAGGAGACCTTTTCAAAACAGGCAATGCAGATGGAGGTACAGCAGTCTCTTTAATGGCAGCACCTTTCTTTACTGCAACCTCCCAACTTGTTTGCGGGATACCCGCCCGCGGCATGGTATCCCCAGAGTCCATCGGGGAGCATGCTCTAGAATTGCGGGCAGTCACAGCACGGGAACCTTTGCCTCATGACAACTCGGGTAGTTGCGGCTCGAACCAGTGATCGCATACTCCTCCGCAGGCAAACAAGTTCGCACAACTTTTGAATTACTGTCCCTGGCCTGCTTACCAGTTTTCCGCTTGGCCTCGACAGGGGGAACATCCTCCCTGGAGTCCGGCCCTGGTATGCGCAGGGGTCAACCTCGACCACAGCCGTGGGAGACCTTCACATGTCTCACCTTCTTAACTGCAAAACAGGAGGGCACCATCACCGTGCACGCAGTCTCGGTGGCGGCATCCACTTTTGCGGCGAGCACGGTTCTCTCACTGGTATCACAGTCACTCGCAGTGGGGGATACAATTGGTGTGGTAATTGAAGTCAAAGTAGCAGTAGCGGCCGTGGTAGTGGTAGCAGTAGCGGGCGTGGTAGTGGTAGCAGTAGCGGGCCAGGGAGTAACTTCCTCCGCAGTCACCGTCCCTGTAACCCAGTCCACCCGATAAGCACGGGGCGACTCTGTGGGCTGATCCACTTGAAAGAGATACTCACCGCACCTCGTACATCAGATGAATGGTTGAATTCGGATCATCAGCTCTGTGCACCTGGGGCAAGACACGCTGAGTGCCTCTACGCTGCCGCTTGTGTACAGCACAAACCGCCCCCGTGTCTTTGTGCGAATTTCAGTGTCCGTCAGGGAAGCTCCGGTGAGGACAGGAATCGGGTTAACTTCCGTGAGAGGCATGCTAGGCCTCAGCCTCTCGAATGGTGTTGAATACGCGGACATACTTGCACGATCCTCTCTCTAGAATGGGCAAATCACGCGTCCTTTGGCGCCAAACTTGCCTAGGTCTCACACAGGGGTGGGTAACTCCTCCCACTTTGAGTTCTTTTCTGAGCACGCTGTTGGGACACGTCACTCCGCTGCACATGCACCCAGGACTTTTCAACACATGGTCTTAACCCCTTCTTCACCAGCACAGCGACACCTTGACAATTTCAGACTCTCAGTTCAGTTGCCAGAGGTAACAGCCAATCCCAGACGAGCCCCCACATGTAGCACTACCCCCGAAGGAGCTGCTGGTTTGATTTGGGCGGCATGTTACCTTTATTTTCTCCGCCATCTAGGGTACTGGATGAGAGCTGTAAGAAAGTCAATGTCCACACTGTAGGTGTCTCTTTCTGTGCTTTATTACCCAACAGAGTAAAAACGGTAGTAGTAGTAGTAGGTGAGATGATAGAAGCTTCCAATGACAACTTGCGTCGCCACTCTTGCCAGAGTGGGTATAGTGCCTCTGGATAGGCCGCTCTCACCGGACTAGCAGCCAGAGTGTCACTCGGAACTTTAGCAAAGTCTCTGCCACAGACCTTTCCAAAGGTGGAGATATTCTCGGTCCAAAATCCTTCTCAACACTGAATTAAGCACCCGGATCTCCTTTGAACAGCGTTTAGTAATCTCGGTACTGATAGGCGACCATTGTCCAGCCTCTCAGAAACGAAGTGTCCTTCAATGAAGCATTAGGCCTCTCTTGAGAAACCAGTCTCGTGCTCGGTATTTCCCAGACAGGTTCACCATCGTTCGGCTTTCTCCCTCGGGATGGACAGCACAGGACAACTCTGCAGTCGCAGACTCAAGCCCTGTACACACGGGCAAGAATCTAGTCAGGAAAAAAACTTTGTTTTTCCCGAGGAGATTCTTGGCAAGAATCTCTTGCCGCCCGAGTGTACAGACTCTCCTTTCAAAAGAACCGCGGTTCTCTTGAAAGACAAGAACGCGGTGACATCATCGCGTACGACGAGCATGCGCTCGTCACATTCAATGCCATCGCCACAACCTTGCTGCACCCTACCTATGCCTAGGAAGCTATTGCGCATGCGTCAAAGTCATTTCGAGCATGTGCGGGTTTCCACGGTGACCAGGTAAGTATACACACTCTCGGGTTTCTCGGCAGGAAAACTGCAGAGAATCTCACGAGGAGAAAATTGAGAACATGTTCTCTATTTTTCTCGTCTAGACTAAAGCCTCATCTAGACTAAAGCCTCGTACACACGCTCGGTATACTCGTCAAGAAAGCTCTGCCAGCAGTTTTCTTGCTGGTTCTTGCCGAGTAAACCGAGCGTGTGTACGAGGCTTTAGTCTACACACTGAGTCTACCAGGTAGATTCTTTGCTCCAGACCAACATGGTCCCGGAGCCAGGAACACTGAAGCACACACCCCGGCCATGAGGGCCACACACGGGGTGGTGGGACGACTGCCCAGGCGGATTGCGGCGAAGACGACCCCAAACTCATGGGGTCCACCCCCTAAATACCCCGAGGCGATCAACCCTCCTAATTGGCTGCCGATGAGAAATATACACACTACCCTGACTCTACTGCTGCCACCTGTCGGCCTGGGGTGGGACCAACTCCCCAGACAACAACAGTGTACACACACAGTACAGCCAAAGCTGGAACAGAAGCCCTGAAGCCGCAAATTTAGCGGTCAGAGGCAATTAATTCTCTGACCACCCTCTAAATTTACAACAGCACCGGCTATGAAAGTAGCCAGGCGCTACATATGTAAAAATAACATCACAATGATAATTAAGGCAGCGGCGATCTGTGCCATGTCCAGCCCCACCTCTGTCCCCCCGCTGTTTTCTGGGAGACACACATGTCCCAGAAGACAGCAGGGACCAGTGAAATTGCACAGTGCGACTCGCGCATGCGCAGTAGGGAACCAGGAAGTGAAGCCGCAAGGCTTCACTTCCTGATTCCCTTACCGAAGATGGCGGCGCCTCCACCCGAGAGCCAAGGGACAGATCGGCTTCAGGTACCAACATCGCGGGTGTCCTGGACAGGCAAATCTCCATGTATTAAAAGTCAGCAGCTTCAATATTTGTAGCTGCTGACTTTTTTTTTGTGTGGAAATCCAATATATTAAACAACAAAAGAACTTGCAATATTTATAATTACTGGGTTCATCTCAGGATAATTACCATTACCAGTCATCTGCAGATCTGCCGAGGGGCATTGTTAATCTGGGAATCTGGGCGCCAGGTAGACGTGAAAAGGCTTCTTTTATTAATAATGAAATATCTACTCACTACACAAAGATCAGTCTCTGCAATGGAGGAGCTTGCACTCTAATGTCCCACAATAGTCACCCACTAGTATTATACATGTATATAGCTCTGGGACCAATGCACAAAGAAAAGCATGCTAACCACATTGCTATTCTAAATATAAAAAAGCTGCGTTGGGACCATTTCACGCTAAAATGCATTTCATGAAACGCTTTAGTGAATGTTTTATCACACATGCTCATAAATATTTTTCAGCATATTTTGCACATTGTAAATACATTAACTGCCATGTTTTGTCCATTTGTTATGTACAATAGGGAAAGAACATTTAAAGTGTAGGTACAGAAAGTTTTGTATTTTTGTTGAAGTGTTTGTCCAACCCCTCCCAAAAAATATATATTTTTAATTATTTTTATTCAGCCAAAAGCTTTTTAATTTAGTTTTGGCTAGGGTGGGTAAATTTCAGAATCCCTGGTAGGTTTTTACTGTTATCTGACTTCTTTACAAAGAGTTCACCCTAATTTATTGTCCCAATGATAACAGTGGTACCAGACTGGAACTAAGGGAAAATCGGCAACTGGGACTCAAGAATAAAATCTGACGGGTTCTAGCTTTTCTCTTTTTTAGCCTTTAGCTTTCTGGGCTTGTTCAAACCCGTGAGCATAGGCGTGCGCACAGGATGTGCCAGGTGTGCCCAGGCACACCCTAATTACCCTGTGTAGCACAAATTTCCCCTACTGTCCTGGTTTCCCCCTCCTCCGGCTTCCCTCCTCTCCTCTCTCACTGGTTGTTGCTGCGGGGACGCTTTAGGATGAGTGGGGGAAGGAGACGGTAAACATGTAATTTACTGTCCCCTTCTCCTTCTGAATGAACATTGTACGTGATCAGCAGTGTGTGTTTGAGCTTTGGGGTGCACACCCTAATGCAATAGGCTGCGCACACCTGTGCCCGTGAGCTTGCGCTGTGGTCTGTTATGGCACTTGTGTGCGTTATGTAGTGGCAGTGTTGTTACAAAGCATCACAGTGTTTCCTTTTTTTCCTTTTTAAAGCGGAGTTCCACCCAAAAATGGAACTTCCACTTTTTTTAATCCTCCCCCCTCCGTTGTCACATTTGGCACCTTTCAGGGGGGAGGAGGGAGCAGATACCTGTGTAATACAGTTTTTTTTCTCCCACTTCCGGGCATAGATCGTTGCAGTATCCACGGCGATCTACGCCATGTCCGTAGTTCTCAGAAGACAGCAGGGACCAGTAAGATAGCGCAGCACGACTCACGCATGCGCAGTAGTGAACCAGGAAGTGAAGCCGCAAGGCTTCTCTTCCTAGTTCCCTTACCGAAGATAGCAGGGGGCAGCACCCGAGAGCCGAGGGACAGATCGGCGTTGGGTGCTGATATCGCGGGAGCCCTGGACAGGCAACTGTCCATGTATTAAAAGTCAGCAGCTGCAGTATTTGTAGCTGCTGAATTTTTTTTTTTTTTTCGGCGGAACTACGCTTTAAACTGTATTGTGATGTCACAAAATGATACTTTATTCAGCTCTCTGCAAAACAGCATGTTGCATTATGCTGTGACACCCATTTTTTGTGATGTACTGCATAAAAATGCAGACACGCAGTGCACACATGTATGGCGAGAACAGGGCACATACATAAAAATAATTTATATTTCTTACATCATGGGACACAGCAGCCATATACATTACTACCTGGGTTATGCGCCACCTATAGGTGAACGGACACTGGCAGAGGAAAAAAGACAGGAAGTCCCCCTCTATTTAAACTCTCACATACAGGAAGTACTTCCGTTTTTTTTCTCCAGTGTCTTCAAAGTGAATGGTCACTCTTTAAGCTCTCTGTGAGCTTCCATGCTGTAATCCCGAACAGGTTCTTGTGAATCAAGGGGCAGCTTTTCCAAATCAGATCCATTTAAAAAAAGCTACTATGCTAAGATAAATGGTACCCAAGCCTCGTAAAGAATATTTAATGCAACTTTAAGGTTTTGTCTGTAATGCGACCTCTGGGTGCTGGAACCTGCGTAATTCAATCCTGAACACCACAGAGCATTCCTGCAGGGTGCTATACAGGTTCAAGGGAGTGGACCCTAAAACATGAAAAGGCACCCAGTCATTGAAGGTCTGCGACTGGCAATACCCTCTGTGATGGGTGAAGGCTGGACCTCTGGCTTAGGCCATAGTCCTGTGGCGGGAGCTGCCCCTGTGCAAGTAGGGGCTGATTATTATGTATTTCCCTGCAACACTGTTAAGTCTAGGCTGTCATGTTGTCATGCCCACTAAAGAGCATGGAGTTGAGTTGCTGTTCAGTGTTTCTCCTTCCACAGGCGTACGCACTTTTAGGGGGTCATGCGCTGCTTCCTTAGGTTTTTCAGGCCCTTGGCAGTTTCGACTGCACCAGGGATCTAGGGTCAAAGGTAAACAAAGGCCAGGGCCAAAAGAGGCCTTTGATCCAAAAACCCTCTAATACTGGCGCCAAACCTTCCTTGTGAAGGGACGCCCCAACTGATTTCCTGACATCCATAGATATCAAGGATGCATGCCTGCATGTGCCAATTTTCCAGCCTCATCAAAGACTTTTGCGCTTTGTAATAGAAGAGCAGCACTTTTAGCTTGTGGCTCTGCCCTTTGGGCTCGCAACCTCCCCCCGAGTCATCACAAAGATCCTAGCGCCAGTGCTGGGTCTTCTGAGGTCTCGGGGATCTTGATTACAGGCTACCTAGAGGAACTTCTACTCAGGGATCAATCACTGCAGGTTTTGTTGCAGAATGTGGCCTTTACGGTTTAATTCCTGGAATACCTTGGCTGGATCATAACTGGGGTAGAGGTTCTGTCAGCTATGCAGGGGCAGGCTCAGAGGTGGTTGCCGCCACGCCAGCTTAAGCCAGGAATGGTGATTTGCGATAATGGCACCAACCTCCTCTCTGCCCTGCGACAGGGACAACTGACCCATGTGCCCTGTTTTGCTCATATCCTTAACTTGGCGGTGCAGCGGTTCTTGGGCAGGTACCCGGACTTACAGGATGTCCTGAAGCAAGCCAGGAAACTCTGTGTGCATTTCCGATGGTCATATAATGCCAGTGCTTGGCTGGCAGACCTCCAAAAGGAATACAACCTGCCCAAGAACCGCCTAATCTGTGACATGCCCACCAGGTGGAACTTTACATTGGCCATGCTGCAGCGGCTGCACACGCAGCAGAGGGCCATCATTGAGTATATGTGCCAATATGGCAGTAGGACAGGGTCAGGGGAGCTTATTTTTTTTCCCCACGCCAGTGGGCCATGATCAGGGATGCATGCACTGTCCTGTCACCATTTGAGGAGGCCACGAGGATGGTGAGCAGTGACAGTGCATGCATCAGTGACACTGTCCCTCTTATTCACCTGTTGGAGCACACGCTGCATGAAATAATGGACAGGGCCCTTGAGGCAGAACAGAGGGAGGAAGAGGAGGACTTCCTTACCTCTCAAGGCCCCCTTTATCCAGACAGTGTTCCTGCTTGCCCGCCTATTGCCCCCCTTGCCCGCCTATCACACAGGAAGAGGAGGATCATGTTGTCCTCAGTGATCCAGAGGACTCTGCACCGAATGCCTCAGCAAACCTAGGCTGTATGGCCTCCCTGATCCTGCAAAGCCTGCAGAAGGATCCTCGTATTCGTACTATCAAGGAGAGGGATCATTACTGGCTGGCAACCCTCCTTGATCCACATTACAAGGGTAAGGTTGCGGACCTTATCTTGCCGGCGCAGAGGGAGCAGAAGATGAAACATCTTCAGGAAGCTTTGCAGAAAGGTCTGTGCAACGCGTTCCCAGAGACTGGGAGGTTACAAAATCCTGGTCCTGGACAACGTGTTGCTGAGGCTTTGGTCAGTGACAGAGGGAGCGTTGGAGAAGGTGGCCGTCTGACCGATGCGTTCAGACAATTTTTAGTCCGCAGCCCCAAGGTATAACCGGTTCCAGCAACCATCGCCAGCGTCTGTTTTACATGGTGCGGGAATACCTGGGGCAAGACCAGACTTGGACACCTTTCCCACCGAAAATCCTCTGGCTTACTGGGTCTTGAGGATGGCTCACTGGCCAGAGCTTGCACAGTATGCAATTGAGCTACTGGCCTGTCCTGCATCCAGCGTTCTTTCAGAATGCACATTCAGTGCTGCTGGAGGCTTTGTAACCGATCACAGGGTGCGCCTCTCCACTTTGACTATCGACTGACCTTCATAAAAATGAATCAGGCTTGGATCACCACCAACTACCAAGCACCTGATGCTGATGTAACCAAATTTTTTTTTTTAAATGTCAGATCCCTTCAAGACTGCCTATGCTGATGCTGAGTGACTATCCTGTTATGCTGAGTGACTATCCTTTTCCTCCTAAATGATCATGCTGATAGCTTGTAAGAACATTTTTGTGGCTAAGGCCCAATTTTTTGTTTCAGCCCCTGTTTTTGATGCAATACTTTGCAGCAGGGCTTATTACTGTGCTCCAACTAGAGTATCTGTGGGGGGTTGCAGTGTTGTGGCACCACCACCAGCAAAGGCCCAATTTTTCTGCCTCTGTTTAACAGGGGCGTGTAATTACAATTTTTGAACTAATATTTTACAGCAGGGCCCATTCCTGCGCCCACCAAGAGTAACTGTGAGGGCTTACAGTGTTGTGGCACCAGCACCACCACCACCACCAACAAAGGCCCAATTTTTCTGCCCCTGTTCAACAGGGGCATGTAATTACAATTCTTGATCTATTATTTAACAGCAGGGCTCATTCCTGCGCCCACCAAGAGTAACTGTGAGGGCTTACAGTGTTGTGGCACCAGCACCACCACCAACAAAGGCCCATTTTTTATGCCCCTGTTCAACAGGTGCATGTAATTACAATTCTTGATCTAATATTTCACAGCAGGGCGTTCCAGCACCCACCAAGACTAACTGTGAGGGCTTACAGTGTTGTGGCAACACCAACACCTAAGGGTCAAATTTCTGCAGAGTATAGACGGCAGTCCCCTACCTTCAAACATCCAACTTACAAATGACTCCTGCTTGCAAACGGAAGGAGACAACAGGAAGTGAGAGGAAATCTACCCCTAGGAAGGGAAATTCTCTTCTGTAGGTGTCTCCTGTCCACTGATGCTTTATCACCAATCCTTGTTTCACTAAAAAAATAAATAAAAAAAAAATCATTTGTCATTGGGACAGAAAGTGAATTGCAATCTTCTGAACAGATGCACACAGACAGCATAAAATAATGTTACAGGGGTGATAACCCGTCTCTATGTTTTCCAAAACGCTTACAAATAATTTTTTTAGCTGGAGCTACACTTTAAAAAAGTACCAGTTCAAAATTACAAACAGATTCTACTTAACAACAAACCTACAGTCCCTGTCTTGTTTGCACCGCCTGTATACTGCTTTTCAAAGTATATAGGGCCAAAGGGGCTGGTAATGACCTGGGGGGAGGGGGGCGGGGAAACCCATGCTATTTTTCTCAATGATTTTCGTCCATATTGCAGGGACCAGGCATTACATTAAAGCCGCAAGCAGTTTTAAATTACCTTTTTCTTATAGTAATCTCATTTTGTGCAGGGACAGTTCTAAACATGTGCCACTTCACAGGCATACTATAGACACCCAGCAGGTATAATAATTTTTCAATATTTTTTTTTTCACTTTAAGCATCATTAAAATCACTGCTCCAGAAAAAACAACAGTTTTTAAAACTTTTTTTTACATTGATACATTGATACATGTTCCCTGGGGCAAGACCCGGGTTCTCAAACCCGTTTTACGAT
The DNA here is from genome assembly GCF_905171775.1 of Rana temporaria. Classification (NCBI taxonomy): domain Eukaryota; kingdom Metazoa; phylum Chordata; class Amphibia; order Anura; family Ranidae; genus Rana; species Rana temporaria. The sequence continues at coordinate 363,274,400 of NC_053491.1, read as the reverse complement.
AATAACTTGCATATTAGGCTTTAAAATTAGTACTTTTGAATTCGAGTCCCATAGACTTCAATGGGGTTCTAAATGTTTGCGCGAACGTTCGGTCCGTTCGAACAGGGCCGGATTAACATAGGGGCTGATGGAGCTGCAGCTCCAGGCCCCTTTCTTAAGATAGGCCCATTTGCCCAAAAAATAAATCTGAAAAAAATAAATAAAGATCGTCTTCGGGGGTTGTAGCTCGATGACCAGAGGTCACAGAAACCCCACATTTGGGGGGTATGCAGTTGAAGACCTACCCCACAACTGATCAAAATATGGGATGGCTATCATTTATGGTTTCGGAGATACGGGCCTGCTTGCACAGCCTGTCAGAAGCTACATTCAGAGCGGCCAATATAAATACAAGCTGACACACTGCGGCAAACTGATAGGATCACAGTGCTTATAATAATTATTTGTATATTACTAACCCCTTACCACCCAGGCCAATTCTGACACATCTCTACTACATGTAAAAAACATCATTTGTTTTTTGCTAGAAAATTACTCTATGGTGGTCTTTGCACTTTTTATGTTGCACGGTATAGAGCTGCACGATTCTGGCTAAAATGAGAATTGCAATTTTTTTGCTTATAAGATAGATCACGATTCTCTCACGATTCTTGTGGCGTAACATCATCTTTCACATTAAAAAATGGGCTAACTTCACTGTTTTATTTTTATGGTTTTTATTATTCATTGAAATTGGCAAATGCAGTGTGACATAAAATATTGCAGCAATTGCCATTGTATTCCCTAGAGTCTCTGCTAAAAAATATATAATGTTTGGCGGTTCCAAGTAATTTTCTAGCAAATAATATTGCTTTTTAACTTAAGAAACAAGTGTTGGACTTTAAGTGGTTACATTTCCTGCATTTACACACAGAAGTTTGATCTAAGAAGGAAGTTGGTTACAATGTTTCATGTTGTTTACAAACTTGGCAGACTGCCCAGATTTTTTCTTTTGATAGCTGAAAGTCTTTCCACTTGTCATATGAAAGAATCTGCGAACTCTGCATTGGAGATCGTCAGGGGGGTTGAATCGAGATCACGATTTTTTTAACGATTAATTGTGCAGCTCTAGCACGGTATTTGCGCAGCAATTTTTCAAACATGTTTTTTTTGGAAAAAAACTGTTTCATTCATTAAAAAAAACACTAGTTAGTTAAGTTAGCACAATTTTTTTTGGTATCCTAAGCGATGCTTTAAAAATTTTTTAGGTTACATGTTTACAGTTACAGAGGAGGTCTAGTACTCAAATTATTGTTCTCGCTCTAACGATCGTGGCATATGTAACCTGTGTGTATCTGGCTCTGATACTACCAGTGCCTACCCAGCCACTGACTACTCCTGTACATAGTGCTCACTGTCATACTCTCCACACTCCTCTCCTGTACATAGTGCCCACTGTCATACTCTCCACACTTCTCTCCTATACATAGTGCCCACTGTCATACCCTACACACTCCTCTCCTGTACATAATGCCCACTGTCATACCCTCCACACTCCTCTACTATACAGAGTGCCCACTGTCATACCCTTCACACTCCTCTCCTGTACATAGTGCCTGCTGTCACTTCTCTCCTGTACATAGTGCCCACTGTCGCACCCTCCACACTCCTCTCCTGTACATATTGCTCACTGTCATACCCTCCACACTCCTCTCCTATACATAGTGCCCACTGTCATACCCTCCACACTCCTCTCCTGTACATTGTGCCCCATCATACCCTCCACACTTCTCTCTGGTACGTACTACCCTCTGTCATACCCCCACACTCCTCCTGTACATACTGCCCATTGTCATATCCTTCACACTCCTCTCCTATACATAGTGCCTGCTGTTAGACCCTCCACATTCCTCTCCCTCACCTGCACATACTTCCCACTTCTATACCGTCCATACTCCTCCCCTATGTCGCTTACCCACAAAAACAGTTCTTTAAAATTATACTGAATACCCTCAATATTACCAGCTCTAGAATGAACACACTTTTGTTAGTTCAACTAAAGGAAATCTCAGTTCTCATATTTGTTCTGCCCCATTATTAGTACTCATTTAATTTTGTGATTACTACTATGATGTATAGAGGAACATAGGGGATCTCAGCTACTCTAAATATAGCACTTATATAAAAAAGTGTCCCTGAAAATATTTTTTAAATGTTGGCAACTGTGCACTTAGGCACTGCCCAAGGGCCACTGGGTCAGTAGGGGCCCCATGAGAGGCTCCTGGGATCCTGTGATATTAAAGTGGTAGTAAACTTTCCTGACATTACTACTTTTTAGAGGCCCTGGGGTAGGTTATGCCAGAACGTACAAGTATGCACAGCATATTAGCACATTAGGGTACACTTAAATTTTCAGACTGAGCCCTCTAGTGCTGCGCTGTGATGAATCAGGCGGGGCCCGGGCACTTCCATCTTCACCCGGTCTTCCTTCTGGGTTCTGTGCCTTTGGTCACTTGCCTTGGCTGGGCTGCGTTCATGTCATTCCCACGCATTTATTTATTATTTATAAAAGGCCCCACCAAAATCCTCAGCACCAGGCCCATGATGTTCTTAATCTGGCTCTGCGTTCAAAGGTTCTGGTACGAACCGAACGACGGGGTGTTCGGCTCATCCCTAGTCAGTAGCTCCTGGGTGTCATGAATCAGAGGCATACATTAAACTGCCAGCGATTAATGGAGCCACCAACTGTCTAAAATAGGCTCATCAGTGATGGCAATAAACTATGGGAGAATGGGAAAGGGCAGCCAAGCATAGACACTGAATGGCCAATGTGCAGGACTCCAACATGCTGCCTGGACATTCATAGTGGGAAGTTCCCATATTCCCTGATCCATACATACAGTATATTGTATCCAAATCAAAGAAACTGAATGAGGGAGCTGTGGTCTATGAATATAAAATCATAATATTTATGTATTACTTGCATTCATAAAAGAACATGACTATAAATTTCCCTGCATAAGAGAGAGACCCGATCACACAAAATTCACATTTATATTCCATTATGAATAAATAGAGCTTGGCCCATATTCTCTGTAAATGTCCGCGGGGCGGCGCGTAAGGCATTTACACTCCGCCGCCCCAAACTACAGGAGCAAGTGCTGTATTCCCCAAACACTTGCTCCGTAGTTTGGGGCGGCGGAGTGTAAATGGCCTGGCGTAGCCACGCGTATCTTCAAGGGGGCGGCTTCTATTCAAATTAAGCGCGCCCCCGATTCTAAGTAACTGCGCATGCGCCAGGCTTAAAAAAGCCCAGTGCGCATGCTCCAGTTCTCGGCGGAAAACGTCAATGACGCGACGTGTGCATCATTGACGTAAAGTCGTATTCAAGAACGACTTAGGGAAATGACGTAGCCGACGGAAAAACACGACGCGGACCCGACGCTATCCGTAACATGGCCTACGTGGGACATGCGGAAACTTACTCCTCATATAGCAGGAGTAAGTTTCCGCTTACGCAAACAACGTTAGCGACGGGTACGCAACGCGAAATCGTTCGGGAATCGGCGTAGCAGGCTCATTTGCATAAACAAATGAGACCTTCACGTAAATGTCATCTAGCGGCAGGCGGCGTAATTACATTTAAGATCCGACAGTGTAAGTGACTTACACATGGCGGATCTTAAGTGTATCTATGCGAAAATGATTCTAATAATCAGTCGCATAGATACACGGGCCAAAAAAGAGAGATATCCTGAGATACTCCATCGTAACTTCTCTCAGAATATGGCCCCTTGTATTTATGTGCTGATTATCAGAAGGACTATTGTACAACCTTCAAACCTAGATAATATCTTATACTGAGTCATCATGATTTTAGTGATCGTGTCATTGTATTAAGTCATTATAAGTTGGAATGTTGTACAATGCTCATTTACTGTACTTTTTCTATGGAGAAGCATTATTGTCACCCTAGGATAGGACTACAAAACACCTCCCTCTCTCCTCTTCTCCCTAAAATAGAGGGACAGGTTCTGTAGTCTACAGAAATAGCTGTGTAGCTAAGAGAGTGGCGCAGGGAGAGAGCACAAGAAGGTATCAGCTCACAACCGGGAGCACTCACAAATACCAACAGTGTGTAGCGTAGCAGGTATCAGCCATAACTGATAGCATCTGTTTGGAGGAACAGAATGTGTCTCTAAGCCGAATGAGATGTCTTTAAAGGCAATAGCGAGCCCTAAGCTTTTGCTTGTCATCCAGAACCTCTCACTGCCGCACGTCAAAACCTGGGGAGCGGTCTATTTTTTTTTTTAAAAAGCACCCCCATGATTCTCTCTACTAGTGCAATCAAAATTGGATACTGTTATAAGTGTAATCATTCATACTGATTATGAGTCTTCAATTACTCACAGCACCTCAGGTATGCAGGCAACGGCCATTGCTATTGTGGGCATCTGAAGCCCGCTCGTATTTGTTTCCCAGATTTGGTGCAGCTGGCTGCCCCAAATGCACCTCCCAACCTTGCGCCTGCGCAGTCAGGATACAGCGCGGTACACTGAGTTAATTGCGGGTTGCCATAGCAATGGCGGCGTCAGCGGAAGTTCCCTCCCTGTTGTTATGGCAACCTCTCAATCAACACAACCCAGATTTCATTATTAGGCTTCCCGAAGACTCCTGGGAAAGATGATGCCGATATCCCAGGAGTCAATGATAATCACCTAATCACGCACGGGAAGGTATTACAAAAGGTATCTAGAAATAGAAATTTTTTTAAAAAGATATCCATTTAGCAATGTTAACGGGGGAGGGCATTGAGAACATAGGAACTTGAAAAAAAGAGTGGAACCCCACTTTAAAAAGACTCTGCTGACCCAAGATGGCTGCCAAAGGTCACCTAGATGCAGCGCAGGCAACCGGAACACTGGGCCAGATTCAGAAAGATCAGCGGATCTTTCTGCTGGCGTAACGTATCTCATTTACGTTATGCCGGCGTAAGTTTTTCAGGCAAGTGCTTTATTCACAAAGCACTTGCCTGTAAAGTTGAGCCGGTGTAGCGTAAATCCCCCGGCGGAATTCAAATTCCGCGGGTAGGAGGCGTGTAACATTTAAATCAAGCGCGCCCCCGCGCCGAAAGAACTGCGCATGCGCCGGCCGCGACTGAATCCCAGTGCGCATGCTCAAAATGATGTCGGCAAATCGTCATGCTTTCGACGTGAATGTAAATTACGTCCATCCTTATTCGCAAACGACTTACGCAAATGACGTAAAATTTCAAAACTCGGCGCGGGAACAACGGCCATACTTAACATTAGCTACGCCTAATATAGCAGGGGTAACTATATGCCGGAAAAAGCCGAACGCAAATGACGTAAAAAAAAACGCCGGGCGGTCGTTCGTTTCTGAATCGGCGTAACTCCTCATTTGCATATTCCTCACGTAAAACATACGGAAGCGCCACCTAGTGGCCAGCCTGGAATTGCACCCTAAGATCCGACGGTGTAAGACACTTACACCTGGCGGATCTTAGGGAGATCTATGCGTAACTGATTCTCTGAATCAGTCGCATAGATACGACCAGCCGAACTCAGAGATACGACGGCGTATCAGGAGATACACCGTCGTATCTTGTCTCTGAATCTGGCCCACTGTCTTCAGGAAACCCTGACTTTCCAAGCTATGATGCCGCTCCGTTCAGGCGCCACCTACAGTGGAGGAAGCAGACTGCGCCTGCCTACATGCTGTACTTAGCTTCTGAAAAATTCACAACACTCTGCCTCAATACTCTTTTCAAGAGCCCTCATCCCTGATGTACGCAGTGGGCTGCTTTTTGGGAGTTATGCAAATATCAAAATGCCTTAATAGGTGGAATTTAGTCTGAAGGAGTGGGTGTTCCTAGGCAGGGTGCATTTGCATTCATTCTGTCCTAGGTAACTCCAGGGCCGTCTTTAATATGGTTTGGGCCCAGGGCAAACATTTTTTTTGGGCCCCCCTCCAGCTTATTTTGGAGCTGGCTGGTTCACATGTATGTTTTGGCGGCCCTCATTTGTGCAGGCACAGCAGCCCATTGATTTGAATGGGCTGCCATGCCTTTGTTTCCTGCAGAAAAAAAGGTGCATTCAGCATTTTAAAAATACAGTTGCCTTGAAATCCATTCTGCTTTTGCACCATGCTACTTACCTGCAGTTCTTGCACACACAAACGCACTGTGTTTTTAAAAGCGTGACCTAAACATCTAAAAATGCAGCAAGTTTGACAGTGCGGGAACTGCAGATAAGTCACAGCAGACAGCAGAATGGACAGACAGTGCTGTATTTCAGTGCTTGATGGGCATAGGCGTGCCGTGTGCGCAGCCTATTACATGAGGCATGCGCTTTTCTTTGCAGGAAACGCAGGCATGGCGGCCCATTCAAATGAATGGGCTGATGTGCCTGCGCAAATGTGGGCCGCCAAAACACATACATGTGAACCAGCCAGGTCCAAAATAAGCCCATCAAGCAGTTAAATACAGACAGTAATGCCATGTGCTCTGAGGCTTTACTCAGCCTGGACTGCAGGTCTGGTCTGTGATTTAAAGAGTTCCTCTATTTTACACATGGCATGGGGTCCCATGGTGCTAAAGCAGAATGGACAGACGGTGCTGTGACCCCATGCCATGTGTAAAATAGAGGAACTTTTTAAAACACTGACCAGACCTGCAGTGAATCATCAAATATTATAAAGACTTTGGGCACACTCTACAGAAAACTTAAATTTACAATATAGATTAGCAAACAGTGACATACCTTGAGGAGCAGGACATGAAGAAGTCAGCCTCGGGAAGAGCAAACTGGGGATGTTATAAAATCACATTCTAATTCACTTTTATATGCAAGCAGCACCCAGTGGCAGGAAGGGAGGAGTGCGCGTCTAAAGGGAAGCCAGGGGTGCTGTACATTTTAAAACACTGGGAAGGGAAGCAGTACTGTCACTGGCTGCGTGCCGCTGATGATTTTCAGCCTGATTTGTGGGCAGCACAGGGGCTTAACGGGAGGCAGGGCCGCCATCAGGAATTATGGGGCCACTTACACAGCTTCAGGCATGGGCCCCCTGGAGCAGAGAACCGGGATGGGGGGTGCTGCCGCCTGAAATTGAGAAGCAGGGGGGGGCTGCCGCAAATTTAGAAGCGGGGGGCCCTTTACAAAAAAAGAAAGAAATAAAGAAAAATATATATAAAGGGGTGTAGCCATCCGGGGCCCTGGGGACCTCTGGGCCCTTTAATAAAAAGAAAAAAATAAATAAAAAATATATATAAAAAATATATTTTAAAAAGGGGGTTGCCATCTGGGGCCCTGGGGACCTCTGGGCCCTTTAATATTTTTTTTTTAATAAAAATAAATTACAAAAAAAAGGGGGTTGCCATCCGGGACCTCTGGGCCCTTTAATAAAAAATATATATAAAGAAACATTTATAAAAAAAAAAAGGGGGGGTTGCCATCCAGGGCCCTGGGGACCTATGGGCCCTTAAATAAAAAAAAAAAATAAAAAAAATATATAAACAAAAATAAAAAAATAAACATTTATAAAAAAGATAAAGGGTGTTTGCCACATGGGGACCTCTGAGCCCTTTAATAAAAAAAAATATATAAATAAATAAATAAATAAAATATATAAAAAAAATGTTTTTTATTAAAAAAAAAAGGGGGGTTGCCATCCGGGGCCCTGGGGACCTCTGGGTCCTATAATAATAATAATAATAATAAATATATATATATATATATATATATATATATATATATATATATATATATATATATATATATATATATATATATATATATAAAAAGATTTTTTTTTTATAAAAAAAAAAGGGGGGTTGCCATCCGGGGCCCTGGGGAACTATGGGCCCCTGGGGACACCCAGACCTCTAAAAAAAAAAATTGGCCCTTTAATAAAAAATAAAATAAAAATATATTAAAAAATTGTCCCTTTAATAAAAATATATATATTTTTTTTTTATTTAAAAAAAAATAAAAAAAGGGTGGTTGCCATCTGGGGCCCTGGGGTCCTCCGGGCCCCTGGGGGCCTCCGGACCCCTAAAAAAAAAAAAAAAAAAAAAAAAAAATGTTTTTTTTTTTTTTTTTTTCAAAGGGGGTTGCTTTGGGCCCCCAACAGTGACAGGGCCCAGGGCACCTGCCCCATTTGCCCTGCGGTAAAGACGGCCCTGGGTAACTCCTACATGTGATTCTGAGCATCCCTGAATGAAAGGACTAAAATTCAATAAATTTAATGGGTGGGCAAGGTACAGTCAAGCTGGGGAGGAAAACACTAGATCTGGGGCCTCCAAACTTCCTAAACAAAAGGGCTAGTTTACTGTCCCCCAAAGTTCAGGTGGGCCGGACTGTGACCACTGGGAGTAGAACTTGTCCTGGCATCAGTGGGGATACACAATGCATCATTGGTATTAGGGGGAGAAATAATACCCCATCATTGGTGTCAGTGGGAGGAATAGTGGCCCATCATTGTAGTCAGTGGTAGAAATAATGCCCCATCATTGGTGTCAGTGGAAGGAATTATGTTCCAGTGCCCTGTTGTTGACGTCAGGAGTAGGAATAATGCCCCATTGTTGGTGTCAGCGGAAGGAAAAGTGCCCCAAGGGCCGGATAAGGGCAAGCAAAGGGCCACATCCAGCCCCTGGGCCGCAGTTTGGAGACCACAGCACTAGATGATGCTGGATGTCCTTCAGTCAGGAGATGAGGTGGGCTCTATCTGACTTTAGCAGCTTCTAATGCACATTGTGAGAAGCTCAGAGTGTGCAATGAAATCAGAGTAAGCAGTTTCAATACAGAAGAGGAACCTTTACATCTGTGCTGAACTTTAGGCTGAAGTTCAGATTTAGACCCCATACACTCTGGGCTAGATTCAGCATTGATTTACGCCGGCGTATCTATAGATACGCCGCGTAAATTCAAAGCTGCGCCGGCGTACCTTCTTTCTGTATTCAGAAAGCAAGATACGCCGACATTAGCCCAAGATCCGACTGGCGTAAGTCTCTTACGCCGTCGTATCTTAGGGTGCATATTTACGCTGGCCGCTAGGTGGCGCTTCCGTAGTTTTCAGCGTAGAATATGCAAATGACCTAGATACGCCGATTCACAAATTTACGTACGCCTGGCGCTATTTTTTTACGTCGTTTACGTTAGGCTGTTTCGGCGCAAGGTTGCTCCTGCTATTATGAGGCGTACGCAATGTTAAATATGGACATCGTTCCCGCGTGGAATTTTGAATTTTTTACGTTGTTTGCGTAAGTCGTTCGTGAATAGGGCTGGACGTAATTTACGTTCACGTCGAAACCAATGACGTCCTTGCGGCGTACTTTGGAGCAATGCACACTGGGAAATTCCACAGACGGCGCATGCGCCGTTCGGGAAAAACGTCAATCACGTCGGGTCACCACCCATTTACATAAAACACGCCCCCCTCATACTCATTTGCATTAGGCTTGCTTACGCCGGCCCCATTTATGCTACGCCGCCGCAACTTACGCAGCAAGTGCTTTGTGAATACTGCACTTGCCCGTGTAAGTTGCGGCGGCCGTAGCGTACATAACATACGCTACGCCCGCACAAACTTACGGCGGGCTACTTGAATCTAGCCCTCTTTGTGTAGCGGGAACTTGCTTTACTGCTTGTGATTTTGTTTCAAACTAATTTTGTGTGTGCGATTTGCACCCTATTTCCTGTGTCACGGATTGGGCAGCACATTCGATTCAGCCTATGCCAAAAGATTGCAGCGTGATTCTGTCATGTGACAATTGCGGCAAAATTGCACTGTGTATAGGGTGCCATTTAGAATGAATGGCACCCAAAGGCGCACGTTTTGCACCGATTAGCACACAATTTGGAATTGCAGGCAAAGTTGTGGCGATTCCAGATCGCAAAGGGTGAATGGGACCTTAAACTTATGAGCTTAACAAACAGCAAAATCAACATCCTTTCAATGGTATATTAAATGGGCCAAAAGGGAGCAAATATGAGAAGTTGATTGTTAGGATTTATATACACTTCAATCAATCAGATGGTTGTGGTTGAAATAGGGAAGTAAAAGGGAAACCAGAAGTCACATTAACAGAAATATACAACATATTTCCAGACATTCTAATTTACATATTTAAAGGGTTAGTTCATCTCTTCAAAAAGGAAAACGTGAACTATCACCATACACCCTCCCAATCCCCCCTGGTCCCCACTGTGCTTACTTGTACTTACCTTCGGGGATGCTGAGCTGTCAGTGCCCATGCAGCCGGCCCAGTGATCCAGGGATTTAAAATCCCCACTCATCTCCCACTATTCTAAGCAGGATAGACCACAGAAATTCACAGTGCAGGCGCTGACCAATCAGAATCACTCTGATCCATCCCGGAACAATTTTTTTTTTTCAGGCATTATCCAGGGCCACCATATACCTCCTGGACTCAGAGATTATACAGTCATGTAAATCCTGGTACTTGTGCTGTTCTTGACACAGATCAGCCTCTCCTGCTGCTTCTCACCTAGTGACTTTACACAAAGTTAGAACGCTGTAGTCTGATCACTGGGGGAGGAGAAAATGCTTCCTCCTGCCTGCAGCAAAACATCACCTCAGTCTAGGCAAAGTCACTGAGTTTGTATGAAGTTGCAGCTCGTCTTCTTCTTCTATAACTGTGTTTGCAGCTATACAACTACTCATCCTGCACCCGACAGCTCTAGAGTAGGGGTCTCCAAACTTTCTAAACAAAGGGCCAGTTTAGTGTCCTTAAAGTGGAGGTTCACCCAAAAACGTAATTTTTAACATTAGATTGAGGCTCATTTTGTCTAGGGGAATCGGGTGTTTTTTTTAAATCGAAGCAGTACTTACCGTTTTAGAGATAGATCTTCTCCGCCGCTTCCGGGTATGGGCTGCGGGACTGGGCGTTCCTATTTGATTGACAGGCTTCCGACGGTCGCATACATCGCGTCACGATTTTCTGAAAGTGGCCAAACGTCGGTGCGCAGGCGCCGTACAGAGCCGCACCGACGTTCGGCTACTCGTGATGCGATAGATGCGACCGTCGGAAGCCTGTCAATCAAATAGGAACGCCCAGTCCCGAAGACCAAACCCGGAAGCAGCGGAGAAGATCTATCTCTAAAACGGTAAGTACTGCTTCGATTTTAAAAAAAACACCCGATTCCCCTTGACAAAATGAGCCTCCATCTAATGTTAAAAATAGTTTTTCGGGTGAACTCCCGCTTTAAGACTTTAGAGAGGCTGCATGTTGGTGTCAGTGGGAAGAATAGTGCCCCATCATTGGTGTCAGTAGGAAGAATAGTAGCCCATCATTGGTGTCAGTAGGAAGAGTAGTGCCCCTTCATTGGTGTCAGTAGGAAGAGTAGTGCCCCTTCATTGGTGTCAGTAGAAAGAGTAGTGCCCCATCATTGGCGTCAGTGGGCAGAATAGTGCCTTGGATCAGTGAGAGCAACAGAGCCCCAAGGGCCAGATAAAGGCAAGCAAAGGGCCGCAGTTTAGAGACCACTAGGGGATTTCTTCATGCCATTGGGTTGTAGCCCCTTATCTTTACTGTATGTACTATATTTGTACAGTATATATAGGTGCAACCATCAATACCAATAAGCAAGGTGCTAGGTTTATTGTTTTAAAGAAAAGTTGAATGATTCTCTTGAAAATGTACTTTTGCGTTTTTGAACTAAATGATAAAACGTGTTTTGTATGAATGTACAGTCTGTGATTATGTAACCATTGTGGAAGTGATTGAAGATTCTCCCTGCCCTCATATTTTCTTCCGTAGGAAGATTAGGTGTCCCGGGGGGTGCAGCAGAAGGGAAGGGCGCCGCAGGCTCCATCTCCATCACCGTGGTAACCATGACGAGCTGCGAGATGATCACGCAGGACCACAGACAGAAGATGAAGGGGAGGAGAGGGGAGCGGATGCGACTCTGATTCAGGGAAAGGGGGTCCCTGGAGGATTATCCTGTGTACATGGCAGACAAAACATGAATTTGCGCCGTGTTTGCACTTGACAGCCAGCAGAAAGTGGCGACAGATGAGTGGGTGGCTTTTGCAGACGGAAGGCAATGCGACATCTCAGAGGTAAGACGTAATAAGAAGCTATTAAAGTGAATGCATAGCCGAAACCTTTCATTTTATTCAGTCCTGGGTGAAGTGTGGGAAGGATAAGAACCCCTGTCGTGTTTTCATGGCTGTCTATGCCGCCGCTGAGGAGCGTCACGTTCTTTGTTTGCCCTGGTGACCATTGTCACTGCAAAAGTGATGGGAAATCCAAAGTTTCCAATGTGTTTTGGTGACAACTGATGTGGCTTTGAAGAGATGTTTTCTTGTTGTGTCTCTGGGACAGAAAATGAAGGGAAATCTCCACGATTGGGCAGAGATTTTTTTTTTAAAAAACTGACAGGGGCCCCAACCATTTCTTACTGCATCCAAAACAAAAAATACTTTTGGCTTTACTTTTAGATTACAGCCGAACTCCAGGCAAAAATTACAAGATAAAAAAAAAAAAAAAAATGCTTTTGTAGCAATATTCATCTTCAATTCAGAGATTTCCTGCATTGCACTATTTCTGCCACTAGATGCCCCCAGTCTGATTGCCAGCATTATTCAACCCACTTCCCCTGAGCCTGGATTTTCAATGAGCTAATTCTCCTTGTCGCCTGCCACTATGCTCTCTCCTTCTGTTAGCATACTTTTTGTTAGACAATAAATTCATTGGCCCCTTGTGCTGCTTCTTCGTCTCAGGCTGCATTCAAACCCAAGCATTTAATTAACATGTGCTTTTGTGTGCATTTACAAAACATGCAAAAACATGTGTAGCGTTTGCGGTGCCATTCATTCAGACACTGCAGACATAATTGAAGAGATGATGAGAGACTGCAGAAAAAATACAGGAGATGGTCAGAGACTGCAGACATACTACAATTAATGGTCAGAGACTGCAGGCATAATTGAAGAGATGATCAGAGACTGCAGACAAACTACAGGAGATGGTCAGAGACTGCAGACATACTACAATTAATGGTCAGAGACTGCAAACTACAGAAGATGGTCAGAGACTGAAAACATACTACAGAAGATGGCCAGAGACTGCAAACATACTACAGGAGATGGCCAGAGACTGCAAACATACGACAGGAGATGGTCAGAGACTGCAAACATACGACAGGAGATGGTCAGAGACTGCAAACTACAGGAGATGGTCAGAAACTAAAAACATACTACAGGAGATGGTCAGAGACTGCAGTCATACAACAGGAGATGGTCAAAGACCGTAGGCATACATCAGAAGATGGCCAGAGACTGCAGACTTACAAAAGGAGATGGTCAGACACTGAAAACATACTATAGGAGATGGTCAGAAAATGAAAACATACTACAGGAGATGGTCAGAGACTGCATACATACTACAGAAGATGGCCAGAGACTGCAAACATACTACAGGAGATGGTCAGAGACTGCAGACATACTACAGGAGATGGTCAGAGACTGAAGACATACTAGAGGAGATGGTCAGAGACTGCAAACATACTACAGGAGATGGTCAGAGACTAAAAACATACTACAGGAGATGGTCAGAGACTAAAAACATACTACAGGAGATGGTCAGAGACTGAAAACATACTACAGAAGATGGCTTGAGACTGAAAACATACTACAGGAGATGATCAGAGACTGCAGACATACTACAGGAGATGGTCAGAGACTGCAGACATACTACAGAAGATGGCCAGAGAGTGCAAACATACTACAGGAGATGGTCAGAGACTGCAAACTACAGGAGATGGTCAGAGACTAAAAACATACTACAGAAGATGGCCAGAGACTGCAAACATACTACAGGAGATGGTCAGAGACTGCAGGCATACAACAGAAGATGGTCAGAGACTGCAGACATACAACAGGAGATGGTCAGAGACTGAAAACATACTACAGAAGATGGTCAGAGACTGAACACATACTACAGGAGATGGTCAGAGACTGAACACATACTACAGGAGATGGTCAGAGACTGAAAACATACTACAGAAGACGGCCAGAGACTGCAAACATACTATAGGAGATGGCCAGAGACTGCAAAAATACTACAGGAGATGGTCAGAGACTGAAAACTACAGGAGATGGTCAGAGACTAAAAACATACTACAGGAGATGGTCAGAGACTGCAGGCATACAACAGGAGATGGTCAGAGACTGTAGACATAAAGCAGGAGATGGTCAGAGACCGAAAACATACTACAGGAGATGGTCAGAGACTGAAAACATACTACAGGAGATGGTCAGAGACTGCAGACATACTACAGAAGATAGTCAGAAACTGAAGACATACCACAGGATATGGTCAGAGACTGGAAACATACTACAGAAGATGGTCAGAGACTGAAAACATACTACAGGAGATGGTCAGAGACTACAGACATACTACAGGAGATGGTCAGAGACTGCAGACATACTACAGGAGATGGTCAGAGACTGAAGAAATACTACAGGAGATGGTCAGAGACTGAAAACATACTACAGAATATGGCCAGAGACTGAAAACATACTACAGGAGATGGCCAAAGACTGCAAACATACTCCAGGAGATTATCAGAGACGGCAAACTACAGGAGATGGTCAGAGACTAAAAACATACTACAGGAGATGGTCAGAGACTGCAGGCATACAACAGGAGATGGTCAGAGACTGTAGGCATACATCAGAAGATGGTCAGAGACTGCAGACATACAACAGGAGATGGTCAGAGACCAAAAACATACTACAGGAGATGGTCAGAGACTGAAAACATACTACAGGAGATGGTCAGAGACTGCAGACATACAACAGAAGATAGTCAGAGAGACTGAAGACATACCACATGATATGGTCAGAGACTGAAAACATACTACAGAAGATGGCCAGAGACTGAAAACATACTACAGGAGATGGCCAGAGACTACAGACATACTACAGGAGATGGTCAGAGACTGAAGAAATACTACAGGAGATGGTCAGAGACTGAAGAAATACTACAGGAGATGGTCAGAGACTGAAAACATACTACAGAAGATGGCCAGAGACTGCAAACATACTACAGGAGATGGTCAGAGACTGCAGACATACTACAGGAGATGGGCAAAGACTGCAGACATACTACAGGAGATGGTCAGAGACTGAAAACATACTACAGAAGATGGTCAGAGACTGCAGACATACTACAGGAGATGGTCAGAGACTGCAGACATACTACAGGAGATGGTTAGAGACTGAAGACATACTACAGGAGATGGTTAGAGACTGAAAACATACTACAGAAGATGGCCAGAGACTGCAAACATACTACAGGAGATGGTCAGAGACTGCAAACTACAGGAGATGGTCAGAGACTAAAAACATACTACAGGAGATGGTCAGAGACTGCAGGCATACAACAGGAGATGGTCAGAGACTGTAGGCATACAACAGAAGATGGTCAGAGACTGCAGACATACAACAGGAGATGGTCAGAGACTGAAAACATACTACAGGAGATGGTCAGAGACTGCAGACATACTACAGAAGATGGTCAGAGACTGCAGACATACAACAGGAGATGGTCAGAGACTGAAAACATACTACAGGAGATGGTCAGAGACTGCAGACATACTACAGGAGATGGTCAGAGACTGCAGACATACTACAGAAGATGGTCAGAGACTGAAGAAATACCACTGGAGATGGTCAGAGACTGAAAACATACTACAGAAGATGGCCAAAGACTGCAAACATACTACAGGAGATGGTCAGAGACTGCAAAAATACTAGAAAAGATGGACAGAGACTGCAGAAACACTACGGCCCCATACACACGAGAGGATTTATCCGCAGATACGGTCCAGCGGACCGTTTCCACGGATAAATCCTCTCAAAGATTTCCACTGATTTCGATGGGATGGAGTGTACACACCATCGCATTGAAATCCGCGCGGAAATCCTCTGCCGATGACGTGTCGCGCCGTCGCCGCGATTATGACGCGGCGACGGGCGCGACGCTGTCATATAAGGAATTCCACGCATGCGTCAAATCATTACGACGCGTGCGGGGAATCCCTTTGGACGAATGGATCCGGTAAGTCTGTACAGACGAGCGGATCCATCCGTTGGAATGGATTCCAGCAGATGGATATGTTGTGCAGCACAACAAATATCCGATCTGCTGGAATCCATCCCAGAGGAGATTTCTCCGCGGAAACAGATCCGCTGGCGTGTACACACCATAGGATCTATCCGCAGAAACCCATTTGCTGGGACTACAGATAAACAGGTAGAACTTATGTAGGAGGATTTGTTTCCTTTCTCTGTATCACCTGAGGATAGTCACTTCACTGGGTATATGGAAGTTTTTACAGCCACTTTAACCAAATTATCAAGCCATCAAATAGCTGGTGTCATAACTGATGACATGTACAGCACAATAGCAGCTGCAGTTCAAAGACCAAGTGCCAGATTCTCAGATGAGATACGCCGGAGTATCTACTGATACTCCGGCGTATTTTCAAATTTGCCGGGTCGTATCGTTATTTGTGATTCACAAACAAGATACGACGGCTTTTGGCTAAGATCCGACAGGCTTACGGCTTTGTACGCCTTCGGATTTTAGGCTGCAATACTTCGGCCGCCGATGGGTGGAGTTTGCGCCGTTTCCCTGCGTCGGGTATGCTAATGAGCATTTATGGCGATCCACAACGGTTTTCACGTTCGTTACGTCGTCGCTAGTAATTTTTTCCCTTTGCAAAGTTAAGCCTCGTTTTACATGCCTTAACTTTACACGAGCCATGTTAAAGTATGGCCGTCGTTCCCGCTTCGAATTTAAATATATATTTTTTTGCGTAAGACGTCCGGGAATACGAAAGTACGTTCCGCACGTCGCCGTTCAAAAAAATGACGTCACTTCGCGCAAAGCAGGGCGGGAATTTCCTAACGGAGCATGCGCAGTACGTCCGGCGCGGGAGCGCGCCTAATTTAAATGGTACACGCCCCATTTGATTTGGGCGGGCTTGCGACGGACGTTTACAGGTAAGTGCTTTGTGAATCAGGCACTTGCGCTGAAAACTTGCGGCGGTGTAACGTAAACGGGATACGTTACGCCGCCGCTAGTGTACGTGAATCTGGCCCCAAGATGGCAGATTCCTTGGCTGTAAAGAATAGGAGGGTTTATTTCCGATTTAAATGTGGTGACTGCATTCGTTTTCCTTTTTTTAGACCCCCTATGTGTCATAGGCATGTAGAAGAATTTATAATAAAATTGAACCAGTGTGGTCAGTGGCCATCACAACTCCTTAGAATGCTTTAGCTGGGCATGTCTGATCCAGGATAAAATGTGTACTTCCCCTGAGGCCCCAGCAACTTCTTTTTCTTCCATTCTACATAAGCTGGGCTGTCATTCACCATAATGACTGACATATAGAGGCCACGGACACAACATCTCTCTTCTGCTCTTCTACAGGAGATGGTTAGAGACTGCAAAACATACCAGACGAGATAGACAGAGACTGCAGACAAACTACAAGTTACGTCTGCGTGACCACCAGAAAGTGAGGCTGAATCCATGCTGGTTTATGAAAGCTGGGAGTCTGAGCCTAAGGCTGGGTTCACACTATGTGCGGCACAGCTCGCAGCATGGGTTCTGGTGTGTCCCCGTTCACTGTTTCAGGTCCAAATTAGGTCTGAATTTTTGCCTGAATTTGGACCTGAAACAGAGCCAAAGACGCCCAGGACCCTTCTGCAGTGCGCTCCGCGGTCGCCCCGGAGATGTGTGAACTGGCTCCATTGAGAGCCGGTCACAGTCTCCTGTCATGTGAATTGGATGCGGTGAAAACCCACATCCAATTCGCATAAGTGTTTACCCAGCCTTAAGGGGACACAGCACCGATATCTTCAAAACGTTTTTTTAAGGTGGTGCATTACTTTCTGAGTGCACTATACTTGTGAGTGTGATATATTCTTTTGCTTTTAATAAAGTTTATAGTGTTTTTATGGTATTACACTATCCAAGCCTTTCTTTTTTGAGTGGACTAGTCCTGGAGGTTGGTGTGGAGTTGGAGAGTTATTATTATATTATATTATTATATTTTATATTATCACTGGTAGTTTAGCACTTAGAGTGGATTACGCAGAGGATACCTTTTGACTTTTTTTTCTGTCTCAGGAGACTGAGGAAATGCTTCCTCCTGTCTGCAGCAGACTGATAATATCATCTCAGCCTAGGCAAAGTCACTGGACTGGAGCTCAAGGATGGCTCTTTATTGAAAAAAGGTGTAACACTCAACAAAAGAAAATGGTTGGTTTTGTAACTGAAGAAGCTCTGACCTATTAAACATAAACTCAATTTGTATGTTTTTGTCTGGGATTGTCCGCTGCAATCACCATGACACGGCCAGAAGGTTGAGTTTGATTAGTCACAAAAGAAGGAGACAGAGATCTTTTTGTTTGTTGTTGTGCGTTGTATGCTGCCGTCACAATAAAGGACAAGGGCGAGCACAATGGAGAGTCTGTCTTGCGCCTCTGATAACATCTGCAGTCCCTCCAAAGCCACTGCCAGTTAGTGCTGGAGGATGGAAGTCAGAGATAGACTCATGCTACATTGTATCCAACAGCCAACTCAATGTCCAGAAATACATGGGAATAGTCACATGAGGGCACCCCCTGTGGCCATTTATACAACTGCAGGCATGTTAATGACAAAAACTACAGTAGTTGTATGTGGATAAAAAGAGATGGAATTTGCTTTTCTCTTGCTGAGAACAACATGGCCCCGACTGCTGTGTAGATCTTATGTAAAAAGTGTGTAGAAGGGTTTTCAGTGATAGTAACAACAATTATGTCAGACATATCATGGATGCCCAATAAGGAGTGGTGCCACATAATTATGTCAGTCAGATCATGAATGCCCAATAAAGAATAGGACATATGCCACACAGTTAATAATGAAAATGATGTCAGACAGGTCATGGATACCCAATAAGGAATGATGCCACACTTAGTTAATATGACAATTATGTCATACAGATCATGGATGCCCAATAAGGAATGATGCCACACTTAGTTAATAATGACAATTATGTCAGAAAGATCATGGATGGCCAATAAGGAATGGTGCCACGCAATTATGTCAGACAGTTCATGGATGCCCAATGAACTATGCCACACAGTTAATAATGACAATTATGTCAGACAGATCGTGGATGCCCAATAAGGAATGATGTCACACTTAGTTAATATGACAATTATGTCAATTATGTCATACAGATCATGGATGCCCAATAAGGAATGGTGCCACGCAATTATGTCAGACAGATCATGGATGCCCAATAAGGAATGGTGCCACGCAATTATGTCAGACAGATCATGGGTGCCCAATAAGGAATGGTACCACGTAATAATGTCAAACAGATCATGGATGCCCAATAAGGACTAGTGCCACACTTAGTTAATAGTGACAATTATGTCAGATCATGTATGCCCAATAAGGAATGGTGCCACACAATTATGTCAGACAGATCATGGATGCCCAATAAGGAATGGTGCCACACAATTATGTCAGACAGATCATGGATGCCCAATAAGGAATGGTGCCACGCAATTATGTCAGACAGATCATGGATGCCCAATAAGGAAAGGTGCCAAGTAATTATGTCAGACAGATCATGGGTGCCCAATAAGGAATGGTACCACGCAATAATGTCAAACAGATCATGGATGCCCAATAAGGACTAGTGCCACACTTAGTTAATAATGACAATTATGTCAGATCATGTATGCCCAATAAGGAATGGTACCACACAATTATGTCAGACAGATCATGGATGCCCAATAAGGAATGGTACCTACCACGCAATTATGTCAGAAGTATCATGGATGCCCAAAAGCAATGGTGCCACGCAATTATGTCAGACAGATCATGGGTGCCCAATAAGGAATGATGTCACACTTAGTTAATATGACAATTATGTCAATTATGTCATACAGATCATGGATGCCCAATAAGGAATGGTGCCACGCAATTATGTCAGACAGATCATGGATGCCCAATAAGGAATGGTGCCACGCAATTATGTCAGACAGATCATGGGTGCCCAATAAGGAATGGTACCACGTAATAATGTCAAACAGATCATGGATGCCCAATAAGGACTAGTGCCACACTTAGTTAATAGTGACAATTATGTCAGATCATGTATGCCCAATAAGGAATGGTGCCACACAATTATGTCAGACAGATCATGGATGCCCAATAAGGAATGGTGCCACACAATTATGTCAGACAGATCATGGATGCCCAATAAGGAATGGTGCCACGCAATTATGTCAGACAGATCATGGATGCCCAATAAGGAAAGGTGCCAAGTAATTATGTCAGACAGATCATGGGTGCCCAATAAGGAATGGTACCACGCAATAATGTCAAACAGATCATGGATGCCCAATAAGGACTAGTGCCACACTTAGTTAATAATGACAATTATGTCAGATCATGTATGCCCAATAAGGAATGGTACCACACAATTATGTCAGACAGATCATGGATGCCCAATAAGGAATGGTACCTACCACGCAATTATGTCAGAAGTATCATGGATGCCCAAAAGCAATGGTGCCACGCAATTATGTCAGACAGATCATGGGTGCCCAATAAGGAATGGTACCACGCAATAATGTCAAACAGATCATGGATGCCCAATAAGGACTAGTGCCACACTTAGTTAATAATGACAATTATGTCAGATCATGGATGCCCAATAAGGAATGGTGCCACACAATTATGTCAGACAGATCATGGATGCCCAATAAGGACTGGTACAACGCAATAATGTCAAACAGATCATGGATTCCCAATAAGGACTGGTGCCACACTTAGTTAATAATGACAATTATGTCAGATCATGGATGTCCAATGATAGTATTCTGGCTTGTTGTCTCTGCTGTCACACATCACCTGTCCAGTTTTTGTTTCCTCCAATAGTAGATGGCCAGCAGTCTTTTATCAGAATTTGTAGAAGTAGAAACTGAGATGGTGTGCTAATTAGTGCAAAAGCAGCCTATAAACTGTCAGGAACACGTGCATGGTGATCTTGGTAAACTTTTTGACAGTGCAGCATATAGGCTGGATTCTCATCTTTCTCGCCACACATTTTTCCTTGTATTTTATGTGCGTTTTTAGTTAATTTTACATGCATTTTACAACGTTTTACACACGTTTTTTCATGTGCATAAATGCAGGTAAATGCATATAATATTGGCCATGCCTCATTTTTTATACAAGCAGCAGGCAGATATGAACAGCCTAATTGGAAATAATGGGCCAGATTCACAAAAGAGATACGACGGCGTATCTCCTGATACGCCGTCGTATCTCTGTTTCTAACTATGCGACTGATTCATAGAATCAGTTACACATAGATAGGCAGAAGATCCGACAGGTGTAATGGACTTACACTGTCGGATCTTAGGATGCAGTACCGCGGCCGCCGCTGGGAGGAGTTCGCATCGTAAACCAGCGTCGGGTATGCAAATTAGGAGTTACGGCGATTCCCGAAGATTTTTCCCGTTGTTACGTCGTCGTCAAAGATAGGGCACCTTTAACATGGTGTAAAAGTACTCCACATGTTAAAGTATGCCTGTCTTACCCGCGTCGCTTTTGAATTTTTTTTTTACATTTTATTTTTCCCGGCGTAAATCTTTTTTCACGTCGCTATTCACAAAACGTCGGCGCGTGGTAATTTCGCGCAAAGCACGTTGGCAAATTTGCGACGGGAGCATGCACAGTACGTCCGGCGCGGGAGCGCGCCTAATTTAAATGGTACTCGCCCCATTCTATTTGGCCCGCCTTGCGCCGGACGCATTTACGATACACCGCCGCAAGTTTCCAGGTAAGTGCTTTGTGGATCGAGCACTAAACCTGAAAACTTACGGCGGTGTAACTTAAATGGCTTAAGTTTCCCCGGCGCAATTGTACGTGAATCTGGCCCAATGTATTTTCATGACGCATGTATTTTTATGCGCTGCAAAATGCACATAAATGCAAACAGGTAGGAACCAGGCCTAACAGTCACAACCATGATGACCCTGGGTGAGCATAATGCTGTTGTACCATCATGGCTGTTGGCTCTACTTTCCTACAGTGCCTCAATATCGGAGACATGGGACTGGTGCTTTACAGTCACATGACCGTCCTGCACTACTGAACCATCATGGCTGCTCTGCCTTCTTTCCCAGAGCCATGGAACCAGTGCTGCTTTTCTGTATGTATCTCAAATCTAAATCCAGAACAAAATGGAACTTTTGTGTCTGCCCCCATAGGCATCATATTAGTTAGTGATACCTTTGTGACAAGGAGAGTGACATGAATTTTCACAGACTGCAATTCTACATACCCATACCTCCCAACTTTCTGAGATGAGAATGAGTGACACCTATTAGAAGAAGTATGAACACCCCTGCCACGCCCCCTTTAAAAAAAAAATATTGGTGCTTTTTTTACCACTACTATTCCTTTATATTGGCTTCTGGTATTTACAAATGCAGCAATTTAGAAATTGGATGAAAGGTTAAAGGGTCACTAAAGGAAAAAAAAAAATTGCCTAAAATTTATGTCTGCAAGGTAGACAGACAGAATAGTGTAATGATTATGTTAAAAAACGAGTAAATACCTATTAAAGCGGGAGTTCACCCATTTATTAAAAAAAAAAAAAAAATTCCCCTTAGATTCCTGCTCGTTTGGTCTAGGGGAATCGGCTAGTTGTTTTAAAATATGAGCTGTACTTACAGTTTTCGAGATGCATCTTCTTCCGTCGCTTCCGGGTATGGGTCTTCGGGAGCGGGCGTTCCTTCTTGATTGACAGGCTTCCGAGAGGCTTCCGACGGTCGCATCCATCGCGTCACTCGTAGCCGAAAGAAGCCGAACGTCGGTGCGGCTCTTTACTGCGCCTGCGCACCGACGTTCGGCTTCTTTCGGAAAATCGTGACGCGATGGATGCGACCGTCGGAAGCTTCTCGGAAAACTGTCAATCAAGAAGGAACGCCCATTCCCGCAGCCCATACCCGGAAGCGACGGAGAGGATGCATCTCGTAAACGGGTAAGTACAGCTCATATTTTACAACAAATAGCCGATTCCCCTAGACCAAACGAGCATCCATCTAAGGCTAAAAAGTGCTCTCCAAGGGTGAACCTCCGCTTTAAATTCCTTCATCTATATCACCGCCGGCATTCTAGTTTCTGTTCTCTCATTCACTTCCTGGTTTGCGGCGCTCGTTCATGTAAGAACTACATTTCCCAGTATGAATTGCGGCACGCCCAGTAATTCACACCTCCTTGAAGTCTCTAAGGCCTCGTACACACGACCGAACATGTCCGCTGAAACTGGTCCGCGGACCAGTTTCATCGGACATGTTCGGTCGTGTGTACGGCCGACCGGACAATTTTCCGGCGGATCGGACAGGTTTCCAGCAGACAAATGTTTCTTAGCATGCTAAGAAACATGTCCGCTGGAAGCCTGTCCGTCGGACATGTTCGGTCGTCTGTACAGACCTACCGTACATGTCCGCTCGGCCGAAAGCCCTCGCATGCGTCGAAGTGATTCGACATATGCGTGGAAGCATTGACCTTCCAGGGTCGCGCACGTCGGCGCGTCATCGTCACAGCGTTCACTGTCCGCGCGGAATTTGGTCTGATGGTGTGTACAACCATCAGACCAAAATCTGGCAGCGGACATGTCCGATGAAAACGGTCCGGCGGACCGTTTTCATCGGATTGTCCGCCTGTGTGTACGAGGTCTAACACGTAGAGAGCGTCCTGCCGCACAGATGTAGTTCCCAGGAGGGGGTGAGCATGTTACTGACCACCGCAGTAAAGCCTCCCTTCACGGTGGTCAGTAAAATCAGACAAGCAGGAAGTGAACAGAACAGAGAAGAAATAGAGCAACTTCTGAGCAAAAACGAACAATGAGGAAGTGAAAAGAGGAATGTCTGCAGGTAAAGGATGTTTATTATGAAAAAAAATGTTTTTCCTTTACAACCCCTTTAACCACTGTAAAACACTTTTTGAAAGATAAGTAGTGCATTTTATATATAGCTATACAAATCAGACCAAAATGTGGGACAAATGAGAAGGAAAGAAAGACAGAGGGACTTTGTTCCAAATCAAGGACAGTCCCTCTAAATCAAGGATACAGTAGTTGGTAGCTATGCATACCACGGCTCCAATTTCTGCCTGCTCTATGGGCTTCTTTTTTTGTAATTCCTTTATTAGTATAAAAGAGTCATAGAAAAACATATACAATAGGGATATGCAGCTTAGTATATTGACAATAGAAAATTCAACGTATGGACGGCTGACAAAAAACACCAAGACAACGATCCCATGGGAAGTATTCAATAGGCTAATGCAATACCACGACTGTAGCGTATATAATACCGCCGGCTCACTCACAAGTCAGGAGAGCAAACATCAAAACATTGGCAATGAAGCAAGAAATGGCACACATGGCAAGGTCATGCGTGCTGGCAAGTGGAAGACCATGAGTGGTCAAAAAAAGGTTCTACTACCAGGGCTATCCCTGGTGAAGGAAAATGCAATTACAAAAGTGGAGGTTCCATCAAAAAAACTATTTTGCTTTAAACTGTAGCTTACGACTAAAAAAGAAAAAAAAAAAGATTTTTTTTTTTTTTTACTCATCTGGAAATGCCTGTTGCTATGCGGTCCCACGAAATCTGCCTTTGAAACCACCTAGGATTCTGACATCATCTCCCTCTAATGCTCCTGGGAAATGTGTGTCATAATTTCCCAGGATGCAGTGCGCTGTCCAATTATCACTCCTCATCCAAGACTTCCAAGAAGTAAGGGCCAGATCCACAAAAGGGATACGACGGCGTATCTACTGATACGCCGTCGTATTCCTGTTTCTATCTTTGGAACTGATCCACAGAATCAGTTTTCCAATAGATAGGCAGAAGATCCGACATGTGTAAGGGACTTACACTGCCGGATCTTAGGATGCAGTACCGCATCCGCCGCTGGGGGCATTTCGTGTCGAAATGCCGCGTCGGGTATGCAAATTAGCACTTACGGAGATCCACGAAGCTTTTCAGCTTCGTTTTTTCTCCGTAAGTTTTAGTTTGCAATCGTAAAATTAGGGCTGCTTTACAAGGCCTAAACTGTTTACACCTTGTAAAACTAGACCCTTCTATCCCGCGATGCTGTTATTCATTTATTTTTTATTAATTTTTTCCCGCCGTATCTTTTTTTTTTCCCGATGCAACTTTTTTTACCCGGCGCGATTCACAAAACTCGGCGTAACGTAAAACCGCGCTATGCACGTCGGGAAAATGACGTCGGGAGCATGCGCAGTACGTCCGGCGCGGGAGCGCGCCTAATTTAAATGGGACTCGCCCCATGAAAATAGGAACGCCTTGCGCCGGACGGATTTAAGTTACACAGCCGGAAATTTCTAGGTAAGTGCTTTGTGGATCGGGCACTTAGGTAGAAATTTTACGGCAGTGTAACTTAAATGGGAATTTTTACGTTACGGCGGTTCTTTGTGGATCTGGCCCTAAGTGCCTGTAGGCTTCACAATGCCCACAAGCAAAATGACAACGGTGTAGATATAGTTTTATAAACTATATTTTTTGAATATCTATGCAGATCGGCGGCGGATTGTAAAATAGTAAGTGACCAGATTTATATTATAAAAACGCAGGATGAAAGGACATACATTTAAAAAATGCTAATTGTGGTTGGAACTCCGCTTTAAGAGTAAGAAATACCACAGTTGTATCAGATCTATGATGAAACATGAGTAAATGACTAGTGTAGGTTTGGTAAGTTAATACAACTGTGTGAATATGGGGTAGTAACTGGTAATGTTGAAGAAAATAATAGTTGTAATTGCAAAGTGGAAGTGCCAATGTATTTATGTATTTTGTTATTGCTGCAGAAAATAAAGAATTTATACAAAAAAAAAAAAAAAAAGGTTCTACTCATCTAGTATGATGTAATTGTAAAGCACTGCGCAAACTGTTGGCGCTATATAAATCCTGTATAATAATAATAATAATAATAATAATAATAATAATAATGTAATTGGGAGGAACAGAGAGGAAAGAAAGAAAGCAGAGCTAAGGGAGAGCGAACAGGACCAGGTGCTCTATGGGCTTCTAACCATTTTACCACACTAATGACACCCACCCTCAACTCTTTTCTTTCTGTTATCCCTACTAAACATCTTTCCCTTCTGCCTACACAAAAAAGCTTGCTAAATGCAAGCCTGACTTTGGATTTCAGCTGGTGTGGTGCACCTCTATATAAAGACAGATTTAAGTTTTCAAACTGGTTGCAATTAAAAAACAATCCAATAATTTTAAAAAAGTACACATCTCAACATTATGAGATGGGAACGAGGGACACCTATTAGCAATAGTATATAGCCATAAGACACCCCCCCTGTCACGCCCCCTTAAAGGAGAATTATACAAAAAAAAGATTAGGTAAATCCACAAGTGATTTTTTTTTTACCATTACTATTCCTTTAAACCGGCTTATGAAATTTACAAATGCAGCAATTTAAAATTTGGATGAAAGGTTTAGCACTGGGAAACACTTTTTTTTAACCACTTGCTTACTGGGCACATATATCCCCTTCCTGACCAGAGGACTTTTTGCGATTCGGCACTGCGTCGCTTTAACTGACAATTGCGCGGTCGTGCGACGTGGCTCCCAAACAAAATTAATGTCCTTTTTTCCCACAAATAGAGCTTTCTTTTGGTGGTATTTGATCACCTCTGCGGTTTTTATTTTTTGCGCTATAAACAAAAATAGAGCGACAATTTTGAAAAAAAAAAAATATTTTTTACTTGTTGCTGTAATAAATAGCTAAAAAACAAAAAAAAAATTTTCTCAGTCTAGGCCAATCGCAATAAGCGACTGGTTTGCGCAAAAGTTATAGGGCCTACAAAATAGGGGACAGAATTATTATTATTTTTTTTTTTTTACTAGTAATGGCGGCGATCTGCGATTTTTATCGGTACTGCGACATTATGGCAGACACATCGGACACTTTTGACACATTTTTGGCACCATTCACATTTATACTGCGATCAGTGCTATAAATATGCTCTAATTACTGTATAAATGTGACTGGCATTGAAGGGGTTAACACTAGGGGTTGAGGAAGGGGTTAAATGTGTACCCTATATAGTGTTACTAACTGTGGGGGAAGGGGACTGACTGGGGGAGGTGACCAATCTGTGTCCCTGTGTACAAGAGACACAGATCGGTCTCCTCTCTCCCTGACAGGACGTGGATCTGTGTGTTTACACACACAGATCCACGTCCTTGTCTCTGTAACCGCTGATCGCGGGAGCCTGTCGGACATCGCGGCCGCCAGGCACGCGCATCGGCATCCCAGTGATGCGGCCCCCCAGTGAACAGGAGGAGCGGAGGCCGTAAAAACACGGCCTCCCAGAGATTAAGAGCCACCCTGCGGCCGTATAAAGTCGTACGGCCGTCGGGAAGTGGTTAAAGATAAATAGTACATTTTATATACAACTCCAGTCCTCAAGGCGCACCGACAGGTCATGTTTTCAGGTTTTCCCCTCAGTTGAAACAGCTGTGGTAATTACTAAGGCAGTGAAACTGATCAAATCACCTGTGCAAAATAATAGAAAGCCTGAAAACATGACCTGTTGGGGCACCTTGAGGACTGGAGTTGAAAAACACTGATATAGATCAGACCGAAATGAGGGACTTTGGGCTAGATTCACATACATTTCCGCTACGCAGCGGCGGCGTAACGTAATCCATTTACGTTACACCGCCACAAGTTTGCAGCGTAAGTGCCTGATTCACAAAGCACTTACCTGTAAACTTGCGGCAGTGTAACGTAAATGCGCTCGGCGCAAGCCCGCCCAATTCAAATGGGGCGGGCACCATTTAAATTAGGCGCGTTCCCGCGCCGAGCGTACTGCGCATGCTCCGTCGGGTAAATTACCCGACGTGCATTGCGCTAAATGACGTCGCAAGGACATCATTGGTTTTGGCGTTAATGTAAATGGCGTCCAGCGACATTCACGAACGACTTACGCAAACGACGTGATGTTTTAAATTTCGACGCGGGAACGACGGCCATACTTAACATGGCTTAGAACACCTAGGGCTCAGCCCTAATTTTACGACGCGTATCTCGACGGAAACAATGTAAAGTTAGAGCGACGGGTAACGCGGACGTTCGGGGATCGCCGTAACTAGTCATTTGCATATTCTACGCCGACCGCAATGGCCTCGCCACCTAGCGGCCATAGAATTGCATCCTTAAGATCCGACAGTGTAAGTCAATTACGCCTGTCGGATCTTATGGCTAGCTATGCGGAATTGATTCTATGAATCAGCCGCATAGTTAGGACGGGCGGATCACAGAGATACGACGGCGTATCAGGAGATACGCCGTCGTATCTCTTTTGTGAATCTGGCCCTCTGTTCTAAATCAGGGACAGTCCCTCAAAATCAGGGACATACGGGAGCTATGCACCCCCTCCCATCCCTGGCAGATTCATTGGTGTGAGTTTCATCCGGCGGTCAGTATTTGGCGTAGCTGATGTGTGGCTCTGGGTAAAGAGAATCCCATTAGGGTGATCTTGAATGGGATTTGCAGTTTAGGTGGAAGCGTCAGATGGTCTCCTCTGTTTCACTAATCTTATTACGTCTAAGACGAGGTGATTGCCCTTGGCCGACAGAAGCTCTTCCTAGAGGGCCGCGAAAGGCAAGTAGAGGCTTAAAATCTGCAGACAGGGATCGGGGCCACACAACGGGGGATGTGGAGTGATTCCTGGAATGGGAGAAAATCTGAGCTGAGGGTTCCATACTAGTAAGATAATAGATTCACCATTACAGTAATAGAGACTTGTGGGAAAGTGCCAAGGTGTAGCAGCCATGATTGTTCAGCGGTTTAATCCTCCTGTAGGACAGTCATGTGACTACATAACCTCAGCTCTGTATTTCTAGGGGTGACACAGCCAGTGCAAGCCTAGTGCAAAGTGCAGTTACAAAAAAGAAATAAATGGCATTTCACAGAATTTATAAGATATTTAATACATAAAACTTTATCCAGCAACAAATCTTCAGTATCCGTCACCAAAACAAATATGCTGGATCATGTGAAGCGCAGAGAAATGCAATAAGAAGAATGTTATAAAATATCAATAGGATATAAAACAAAATAATAAAACATCAAATGATAAAAAACAAAATAAAGCGGCAGGAAAAGAATAGATAACTAAATCGCAGAGCAATGCGGTCTGTGTCCCTGTGCAATATAGTGCAGTGCGACTTTCAGCCTACTCATTTGAAGGAGCTATGATTAACCACTTCCATACAGGGCACTTACGCATCTTCCCGCCCAAGCCAATTTTCAGCTTTCAGCACTGTCGCACTTTGAATGACAATTGCGCGGTCATGCTACACTGTACCCAAACAAAATTGGCGTCCTTTTTCCCCCCACAAATAGAGCTTTCTTTTGGTGGTATTTGACCACCTCTTTTTTTTTTGCGCAACAACTAAAAAAAGACAGAAAATTTTGAAAAAAAATGATGTTTTTATTTTTTTCTGTTAATTTTTTTGTAAATAAGTACGTTTTCTCTTTCAATTACGGGCACTGATATGGCGGCACTGATGGGCACCGATGAGATGGCACTGATGGACATTGATGAGGTAGTACTGACGTGCACAGATGAGGTGGCACTGATTGGCGGCTCTGGTATGCGGCACTGATGGGCACACAAAGGCGGCACTGATGGGCACACATAGGCGGCACTGATAGGCACTCGTGGGCGGCACTGATGGGCGGCACTGATGGGCACTCATGGGCGGCACTGATGGGCACTCATAGGTGGCACAGATGGGCACTCATGGGTGGCACAGATGGGCACTGATAGGTGGGCACTGGGCATGGATGGGCACTGTGGGGTGGCACTGATGGACACTGTGGGGTGGCACTGATGGACACTGTGGGGTGGCACTGATGGACACTGTGGGGCGGCACTGATTTACCCATGTGTGCCAATCAGTGCCCATTTGTGGGCACTGATTGGCATCTTTTTTTTTTGCTCAGACTTTTTTTTTTCCCCTTTTTTTTTCCCCTTCCCTGGTCCAGGGTGGGCTTCCCTGGTGGTCCAGTGTGGCGATCCGAGGGGGGGCTGCGCTGATAAACAATCAGCGCGAACCCCCCCTGTCAGGAGAGCCGCCGATCGGCTCTCCTATACTCGCGTCTGTCAGACGCGAGTGAGGAAGAGCCATCAACGGCTCTTCCTGTTTACATCGTGATCAGCCGTGGTTGGACACGGCTGATCACATGGTAAAGAGTCTCCGTGAGAGACTCTTTACCGAGATCGGTGTTGCGGGGTGTCAGACTGACACCCTGCAACAACGATCGCCGCGATGCGCGCCCCCGGGGGCGCGCAGCAGCTCAGAATCCTGAGGAAGTCATATGACGTCCAGTC
The DNA here is from genome assembly GCF_905171775.1 of Rana temporaria. Classification (NCBI taxonomy): domain Eukaryota; kingdom Metazoa; phylum Chordata; class Amphibia; order Anura; family Ranidae; genus Rana; species Rana temporaria. Next base: position 363,243,896 of record NC_053491.1, on the reverse strand, counting down.
AGGATTCTACAACCACTTTGCCGCCGTCAATCTGTCATTGGCGGGCGGCAAGGGGTTAAGCACTAATTTAAGTGTGAAACGCATCAGCTGTTTTACTCCCGTGTTGTGTGCTGTGACTTGTGGTGCATTTTTCCTTTTTTTTTAAATAAAGACAACCATCAAGGTTTTTTGGAGTGCGGCTGTCCATATTTTCTTTTTCCTAAAATTGCACTGCGTCGCACCAAGACAAGTGTGTACACACTTTTTCCAACATGCACTACAACCAGATCTTATGGTACTGTGGTACCACGTAATCCAATGCGGCAAACATTGACACCCTCAGCAGATCACACACCCAGTGCGTTTTTAATGTGGTGCAGGAAATAAGCACGGAACGCAGGTTTCCCGCATGTGTTCTGGAGGAAACGAGCCCTAAACAACACCGCAAACAAATTGTGTCCTATTCACACAATGACACACAACATAAGGTATTGTGTATATGCTTCCTTTTTCCATGCTTCCTTTTATTGGGCTGCCCTATGCGCAGCAAGCGTGGCATAGTAGCTCATGCAATTTTTTTTTTTTTTACTTTGAGCTTTGCATGCTTTTTTTTAACCACACAGTTTGATGCAGGTTTTGCACTTGAAAAACGCATGTCTGCTTGCTGTGTTTCAGTAGCAATTAACTATAGATGGGACGGCAAGTGCTATATGTGTTTTTTTTGCACACTATGGCCCAGATTCACGTAGATGGGCGCAAAAATGTGCGGGCGTAATGTATCTCATTTACGTTACGCCGCCTCAAGTTTTTCAGGCAAGTGCTTTATTCACAAAGCACTTGCCTGTAAAGTTGCGGCGGCGTAGCGTAAATCACGTGGCGTAATTCAAATTCGGCGGGTAGGGGGCGTATATCATTTAAATGAAGCGCGTCCCCGCGCCGAACGAACTGCGCATGCGCCGTCCGTCAAATATCCCAGTGCATTGCTCCATTGCTCGTCGTGAACATAAATGACGTCCAGCCCCATTCACGGACGACTTACGCAAATAACGTAAATAACGTTCATTGAGGGAACCATGAATGCCAACATGTACTGTGACATATAGAATGGCACGTACAGGCACATTGGCGTACCTGTACGTCCCTGCCTTTCCTGCGGGTCGGGGGTCCGATCGGGACCCCCCCCCCCGCTACATGCGCCGTCGAGCGATCCGGGACGACGGCGCGGCCCTTTGTTTATAGCCGCTCCGTCGCGATTGCTCCCCGGAGCTGAAGAACGGGGAGAGCCGTATGTAAACACGGCTTCCCCGTGCTTCACTGTGGCGGCTGCATCGATCGAGTGATCCCTTTTATAGGGAGACACGATCGATGATGTCAGTCCTACAGCCACACCCCCCTACAGTTGTAAACACACACTCCTACACTCCTAACTCCTACAGCGCCCCCTTGTGGTTAACTACCAAACTGCAACTGTCATTTTCACAATAAACAATGCAATTTAAATGCATTTTTTGCTGTGAAAATGACAATTGTCCCAAAAATTTGTCAAAATTGTCCGAAGTGTCCGCCATAATGTCGCAGTCTCAAAAAAAAAACGCTGATCGCCGCCATTAGTAGTAAAAAAAAAAAAAAAAATGCAATAAAACTATCCCCTATTTTGTAAACGCTATAAATTTTGCGCAAACCAACCGATAAACGATTATTGCGATTTTTTTTACCAAAAATAGGTAGAAGAATACGTATCGGCCTAAACTGAGGAAAAAAAAATGTATATATGTTTTTGGGGGATATTTATTATAGCAAAAAGTAAAAAATATTGCATTTTTTTCAAAATTGTCGCTTTATTTTTGTTTATAGCGCAAAAAATAAAAACCGCAGAGGTGATCAAATACCACCAAAAGAAAGCTCTATTTGTGGGGAAAAAAGGACGCCAATTTTGTTTGGGAGTCACGTCGCACGACCGCGCAATTGTCTGTTAAAGCGACGCAGTGCCAAATTGTAAAAACCCCTTGGGTCATTTAGCAGCATATTGGTCCGGTCCTTAAGTGGTTAATGTGCTTCTTCTTGAGCCACTTCATTGACTGTGTGTTTTGGGTCATTGTCATGCTGGAATAACCATCCATGACCCATTTTCAATGCCCTGGCTGAGGGAAGGAGGTTCTCACCCAAGATGTGACGGTATATGGCCCCGTCCATCTTCCCTTTGATGCAGTGAAGTTGTCCTGTCCCCTTAGCAGAAAAACATCCCCAAAGCAAAATGTTTCCACCTCCATGTTTGACGGTAGAGATAGTGTTTTTGGGGTCATAGGCAGACTTCCTCCTCCTCCTCCAAACACAGCGGGTTGAATTGAGGCCAAAGAGCTTGATTTTGGTCTCATCTGACCACAATACTTTTACCCAGTTCTCCTCTTAATCATTCAAATGTTCATTAGCAAAGTTCAGACGTGCCTGTACATGTGCTTTCTTAAAGCGGAGGTTCACCCAAATAACATCTATATAAGACCAAATTCTTTATACTTCTAACATGTACAGTAGGCACTTAGGCTGTACATACCTTATTATGGCTATTTTCAATCCGGCTTGCGGGTACTCACTCCCGCGGGAGTAGGCGTTTCTATGCTGAGCCGCAATGTAATCTGGTGCCTGAACAAAGATCTTCATGGCAGGATCACCAGGGATTATTTTGATTAAACCTGAAAATTATTGTTAAAATTAACATTAAAGATTATACAAAGTTTTAGTTATTAAATTAATAATAAGGCTATTTTTAGTAATTGTTATTATTAATATTGTGTTGCTTCGCCATCTCTGTGCCACAGGCCTCTTTTTGAAGTAATAATCGAAGCCCTGTGTCTTTAAAATTGTCTCCGCACATCTATGGGCGGAGCCTCCGTGTACTCTAGGCTCCCTCATTGGTCAGTTTGTCCTCCTCAGGCCGCCCGCCCCGTTCTCCCTCTTATTTCTTTTCACCTTCCAGCCCCGCCAGGCTTAACACATCGCGGACTGTACCATCTTTCAACCGGTAGGGAGGATGAGGAATGCTTGGTTCTAGATAGTTCTGTTGGCCCTAGTTGTGTATACGGTGTGGCTGTCATTGTCGGGGTGCAGGGTAGGGGGCCTGGGAGAATCGGCCGGGTTTGTAGAGGTGAGCAGTGCTCCCCTCGGTGTGGGTGACGGTGGTAGGCTCCGGAGGGGGCGGGGCCGTCCGCTGGATACAGTGTAGCATAGAGGAGGAGAGCGGAGTGCGGCGGGGCGGATCTCCCGGGATGCGGCTCTGAGGTGAGAGCTCTTCTCTAATTCTTCTGTGTGCGGTGTGGCCCCTGAGCGCAGCTCCCCGGGACCCCCCTCCCCAACTGGAGCTTACCATGGGACCCCACCAGCCCCATGTTCCCTGTGGCCCCACAGTCACCCAGGGGCCCCTCAGCATGGCATGTCATTAACCCTTTCCATCCCGTACAGATTATAGGGCCCCTGAGTAGAACTGTCTAATGCTTTATTAACCCCCTTCCTCCTCCGAGGCTCTCGCACCCTCTTCATGCCTTCCCTGGTGCACTTTGTGGCCCCTGAGTAGAGTCACCCTGGGGCCCTTCAGGGGCATTCTTAGGTGCCTCATTAACCCCTTCCTCTTGTGTCCGTCTTCTCTAGGTGTCCTGGGGGCCCTCTACTTAGTCTGATTTTATTTGGACCCTGCCTGTGGCCCCTGTTGCAGCTCCTCCAGTCTGGGGGCCCCTTACTGTGAAATCACACGTTAGTGCCTTATTAACCTCTTCCTTCCTGGGAGCCCCCACTGATGCAGTCAGATCCCCATGTCCCTCAGAGGTCAGCAGCCTGGCACTGCTAGGGTTAATGACCACTGGTGGGGGGGGGGCTTAGGGAGCTGTGTGATGGAATGTGGTCCCCCTGTATTGTCTTTTATATCATGGTGGATGCCAGACTGCCCGCCCGCTGCCGGGGTTGGTGACCTTGGCGTAGAGATTCCAGACACAGGCAGTCTGAGTGGAGAAACTACAAGTCCCAGCAAGGTTTGCAGTGGCCTGCTGGTACCTGTAGTTCCTTTTACCACAAAAGCGATCTGGACTGCTACATCTGACAATCGGTCCTCCTCTTGTGTAACTACATTTCCCAGCATGTGTGGCACAGGCCAGTGGTACCTGCTGTGACGGTGTGATCATTTGATAGATTGTGAGCTCCTGTGATTGCTGTTGCGGCACTGAAAGTCCTAGCAAGCCTTTAAACTGGGGTCCTGTTGAGATGTGTAGATGTGTTTGCACCTGTCAGTCATGCTGTCCGTCTGTTAGATTGTCAGCTCTGGTGCACATTCTGCATTGCACAGCGTGTTATTTTAGGCATGTGTTGAGGGCTGGGTGCTGTAAATGGATCTGCAGATCTGATCGCTGATGATCGTAGCAGGTGACACCGAAGATGGGGCTCCTCCTCGTTGGTCTATGGACATTGCTTGTTGTTGTTGTTGTTGTTGTTGTTGTTGTTATCTTTGTTCTTATTCAATGGTGCCAGGCGCCTCTGAAATACATCCGCTTTCTTCCTGCAAGTATCCTCAACCGTGCATGTCCAGTCCAAGCACTGAAGGTCCCCCTCTTCTGCTGAAAATGCTGGCTGATCCAGGCCTCGCCTCTTTCTAGGTTGCTGACCCCTGGATTGGTAGATCCTATATTATAACCTGCTACTTGCATCTCTAGCTGCATTCATGTTTATGATCCGAGACAGCCAGGCGATCTGCAATGACATGCTTCAGATTTCACCAGGTATAGACTTTCCTTTAAATGGGCCAGTCCACCTAAAAGGAATATTTCAGGTAGAAGGGGAGCCTGCTGTTGGAAACCTGTTGTGGCTTTAATGATCTGTTGTGGCAGTGAGTGCTGTTCCCATCTACCCTCCAGTGCAACCTCCTCCTAATCATCTCCATTCTATAAAATGACATTTAAAGCTGCTCATGCACCTTGGATGGATTCTATTTAATCCCTATCATGTCAGGCCGGCCCTCCTCCTACAAAGCTGCCCATACACCTTGGATGGATTCTATTCAATCCCTATCATGTCAGGCCTGCCCTCCTACTACAAAGTTGCCAGTAGATCTAGGGCAGATTTTTAGGTGTAGGGTCAGCTTCGCAGTCTGCAGGATATGCAATAAAATGTTCATTGAGTTGATCCCCATCATCCAATAAAATCTGTCAGTTTTGGGTGGAATGCCCTTTTAATAATTGAAGCAGGGATGGGTGCAACATGGACTTATTATGATCCCCTCCATGATGTTTACTTCTCCTTTCTTTAGCCTTCCCTCTGCTCTGAGTCACACTCACGCCTGTCGTTCCTGCTATTATGTGTATCCCCCCTCAGTGGGCTCGGCATTGCTCCTAGTTAGACTGTCCATTTAGGCCCATGAGCTCACACTCCATCTGCCTCCATGCACTCCTCACCCTCTTGTCTTGGATAGTTTTGTCCCTGTTTATTTTGTAAAGCACCACACAAGCTCTATAGATACTGAATAATATTTATATTTTGTGTCTGCTCGTGGCCTGGCAGAGTTCCATAGCATTGTACCATCACAGCCCTCCACTCCCAGCACTGATTTCATATGATTTCAACTTATTTATTATTCATGTGTTTTCTGATCTGCTGAGAACGCCTCCGCCTTTCCCCCTGACCATGTAACACGAGACTGACAGAAGATCAGAAACGTGACGCTCCTTTCTGTGAGGGGAAATAAACCTTACAGTTTATGGGGTTCTCATGACTGACAGACACATGTGCAGGAATTCCAAGAATCCATCACTGCGTGTTATAGATGAGAAGGCCTGAACCAGTTGAGGAATCGCTCTGTTGCCCTGTGCCTGAAGGGCTAGTGCACATGATCATTATTTTTTGAAGAGCAATCTGCATTCAGATTGCTCTTCAGAGCGCACTTGACAAATGGTAAGGAGGTAGCGTATCTTCTCCTCCTGTCTGTTTTTAAACCCTTACACCCCACACTAGTGTGCTGCACATGGTTGCTGGGAGGGCCCCATTCAGCAGATGGTACTTTCTACTGAATATGATAGCAGGGATCATTTTTGCTGCACAGCAATTCAAAGCATTGCAGCTGTGACATCTGTACTTGTATAGTCTGCAATACATACCTCTCCAATAGTCTAAGGTCCCTTCCTCCTAGTGCTGGGCAAGGGCGGTCTTCTTTGGTTAGCTCGGGATGATGTCACTCCTGTGCATGTACAGCTCAGTGTACATTCTAAGGCAGACAAAAGCAGGCAGGTTTATTCTATTGCAGAAGAGACATTGCACCTATCGTCTGCAATAAAGACCCTACCCGTTTGCAATTTTTTTTTTTTTTTTTTTTTTTTAATGGAGACTTTGGTTCCTCCTGAAAGTGATTCTAAAGGTAAACCAGGGCTTGACAAACCCTAGGTCACCATGGCACCAAGAAGTTTCATCTTGGCGCCTGGGCTGCCCCCTGAATGCTCCCCCCCCCCCCCCCACCCTGTGTGTGGCATAGCGGGTGCTGTTGGGTAGACGGGAGGGAGGAGAATGGACACGCATCTGCTCTCCTCCCCTTCTAGTTGCTGGCATGGAAGTGACATGTGCGTTACATTCAGTGGAGCACAGGGGAGACGCGCAGAAGACCCTGAATGTCTCATTAAAGAGAACCTGTCCCTAAAAGAAAAAAAAAATCACATAGGGGACTTTTTGGGTTGTTCCCCCCCCCCCCCCCTCCCCAAAAAAAATTAAAATAAAGGGCAATAATTCTAGCACTATACTTCCTTCGTAACACTAAATTTATGGATTTTTAAAGCGTTGCCTGTGGAAAATATAGGGTACTAATATGTTTAAGGTTTGACATGTTGGGTATCTATTTACTTGGTGCAAAAAAAAAATACCAAAAAATTGGGTCATTTATTGCATTTTTGTGTTCGCTAAAATTAACTTTTAATGTGTTTTTTTTTTTTTTTTTACTGAAATTTTATTTTTTCTTTATGGCAGGGTGGATATAAATCAATGATTTACATTTAATTTTAATTAAATGCTTTTGGAGTATAAAATCTATCCAAAGATGCTTTCCTATTTAAGATAAATTATTTTGTTTATTCAGCATTAAATGAAGCTTGGTTAAGTAGCATGAGGCTGTATATTCTGCAATATTTACATTTTGGTAAACTCATTTAATGAATGCAAGCTGAGATAATATGCATTCACACAATTTCACAGTAACCATGAGATAAAACAAAGTTCAGGAATATTCCTTTATCCCGTTGTTTTGCAAATCTATGTACACTACAAACTGTATGATTGAATCAGTTCTAAAATCACTGTTGCTAACCTGACAGCTTTTTATTCTAAATGGGGAACCTTCATTTTATTTGCAAATATTAAAGATTCAGACTGCAAGCAAGAATAAATCCTTGCATTTAAGGAGCACCTCTTCCTTCAGATCCATCATGACAAAGCCTGTTGGTCATCCACTCACCTGCTGCCGCCATGTTCCTCCCCCTTGTGTCACTGCCGCATCACCAGCTGTCACATTGAAGCACAGAGCAGCCCCAATATTATGCTTCTTAGGTCCCCTGCCAGCACTTCTGGCCCCAGCATTTGTTGGCACAACATTTCATATTCCCGATATGTGCCTGCTGTATTGTGTACTTGTACGAGAAAGTGTCCTGTTCGCTTTGTACTGTGTGTGTTTGTGTTTTTTGTGTGTGAAATCCCTGGTGTTTCTGCTAGTCCTGCTTTCCTATTAGAAACTGACCACACTAAACAGGAGAGCACATCGTGGTCAGTTCGCTAGCTATGCTGAGAGCTTGGTGTACTCTCCAATGATCTGACTTGTCCTGGCATGCCCCCTCTGCACAGCCATTCACTGGGAAGCTCATTGTACAGCTGCTGCCCCCCCCCCCCCCCAATCAAGTATTGGAAAGCTGCAATATAATAGTTTTGTTTTGGGGTTTACTGGTTTAATATTGCTTCAAGGAATCCCTACTCTGTCTTAATTTAAAACCAAGCTTGAGAAAACATTTTATTTGGCCATGTCCTGAAAAGTTGTGATTCAGTTTTTCTTTCCCTGTGTCCCGATTTGGCTCGGAGTTTTCCTGGGTTACTTGTTTTCACCAAGATGGCACATGGTCTTAGAGCTGCAGATTCCTGCTGTCACGCGGCTATTTTTAACCCCGGCGAGCCTTGGCTGGAGCTCAGCCCTGTACTGAACACTGTGAAATGCTTCGTTTACTTTGCATGTTGGAACGCTGAATCCATTTTGTTTTTTATGAGAGACTGAAATAACCTTTTGTGCTTCACAAAGGGAAAAGGGAATAATAGATGAGCCTTTCCCTGGCCATGCCTGCACACCTGTACGAGTCTGGTGTGTCCATGGAGCACACTGCCCAGGGAGAACTGAGCGAAATGTGGGATGATGTTTAACCTCTTCCTGACATGTATATGTAGTGGCAGGAAAAGTGGGCCTTAACACTCAGCCGTTGCAAATGCACATCCGTGGTGGTCTAAGGTTATGCGCTAAGAGTGCGCTCACTGCATGCTCCCAGCACACTGACTGAGCTGTCATGATGGCTGAACCGGAGCCAGGAGAATGGACTCCAGATCATGCGATTGGTGTGAGAACTTATCACAGCGAGTTTTCACCCCTCTGCATCAAACCCCACTTACAGGGATGTGGGGTGGTGGCTTGATAGGGTTAAGGACTGAATGATACAAGTTGGTTATTAACTCTCAATATCGTACGATAAACCCCTTATTAACAAACGCTTCACATTCTCCATGTCAATGGATGCTAGCGAGGTGACAACCGGCAAGGCGTGGCCATGCAAGACCGCTACCTGACTGCGCGCCCCCCACCTGAAATTCTGCAGGGCGTCCAGTCAGGATTTCACAACCACTTCCCGGACGTCTATTGACTGGGCGGGAAGTGGGTTAAAGTGGAGCTCCGGCCAAAATTACACTTTTTAAATAAAATACCCTTATAATACACAAGCTTAATAGTAAAGTTAGTCTGTAAACTAAGGTCCGTTTTGTTAGGTTATTACAGCATTTTGAAAGTTTATAAACTAGCATTAGACCGTGGCCATCTTAAGTGTGGGCATCTGAAGCCAGACTGTATTACTTCCTGGATTTCAGCTTTGCAGATCTCGCACATGCTAAGTGCTGCACAAGCAGTGTAATAGGTTTCAGGTCAGGTTTCCACAGCAACGGCAGTGTCAGACGAAGTTGCCGCCCCTTATGCAAACCTCTCCTGAAATAACCCATTAAAAGTTGATATGCGGGGGGTATAGGGATTGCCGATCGATGAAAGTAAATGACATTAAAAGTTGATAATAAAAAATGATATCGCCCACTAAAAGTTGATAAGCGGGCATGGGGGGGGTTGCCGATCGCTGAAAGTAAATGGAGAGAAATGACAATCAACCGCCGATCGCCGAATATAAATGACACTGACATCGCACATTAAGAGTTAGGGGGGGGGGTTCTGCCGCCGATCGCTGAAGTAAATGACATCGCCCATTAAAAGGTTCCCAAGCGGGGGGTGCCGTTGATCGTGTGTGTGTGTGACAATGACATCGCAATGACAACTTATAAAACTTCATGCTGCCGATCGCTGAAAGTAAATTACATTCAATGACATTGCCAATCACCGAATATAAATGACACTGACCTAGCACATTAAGGCTTCATTTCCATGGATGTTTTTGGACTTTTTTACAGCTTAAAAATGTCTCTCCATGTTAGTCTATGGCCTCATGCCCACCATGACGTTTTTGAGCTGTAGATGGCTGAGCCGTTTTTAAGCTGCAAAAAAAACAAAAAACGGACCAGTGCGTTCTGAAGCTCCAGCCTTAGAGCTGTAAAAACGCCAGACGTTAAATACTCAAATGCTAAAAAACGATACCGCAGCATTTTGGAGCTCCCAGCTCAAAATAAAAAATAATAAAAAAAAATATGGACAGGCGTTTTTTAAGCTGTAAAAAGGCTAAAAAAAGTGGCTGTAAAAACGTCCATGGAAATTAAGCCTTAAAGTTGCTAAAGGGGCGGGGGTTGGGTGCCGCTGATCGCTGAAAGTAAATGAAAATCAATATCGATATGATATAAATAGAAAGTAAATCAATCAATATGACAGCACTTTCACAGTTTCTTGATTCCTAAGTTCTTCGATGTGAGTAGACTAAAACCCCTTTCAAACTGACAGTGCCTGCCGTCGGCGCTCTTAAACTTTATTTTATTTTTTATTTTCAGCTTTCCATCTATTTAAATAGTCTGCCCTTTTTTGTTTTTCGCTTTGGATAGTAAAACATGTCTTTGTTTTTCCTGCCAGTAAATGCCTTATACAGTCCACTTCCTGTTTCTTGTCTGGTCATTAGCCTAGGCAAGTGATGGCAAACCTTGGCACTGCAGATGTTTTGGAACTACATTTCCCCCTGATGCTCATGCACTCTGCAGTGTAGTTGAGCATCAAGGGAAATCTATTTCCAAAGCATCTGTGGTGCCATTGTTCACCATCACTGGCCTAGGCTTATGACATCATGCTCAGCCTCAAATCTCGAATTTTTGTGAGTTTGCCAGGAAGGGAGGGGTGAGTCACTAGAGGGCTAATGAGAGCTGAAGTTGTACTGTGTGTCTAAATCCTGGAAGTGAACAGGCAGCAGCTTCAGCTGCCTACAGTTAAAATGGATGCAACCAGACTTGGTGGAGGGAGATTTCTGCAGCATATTTGGCAAGTACAGAATGGCAGTATTTGTGGTCGGAGGGAAGCTTCAGAATGGCAAAGATGTTTTTATTACAAATTATGTGAACAGACTGCAGTTCCTCTTTAAATTGGGCATTAATGGATAGATTTTTTTTTTTTTTTTTTTTTGACCTAGCTGATCAAAAACAAAACTAATAGATTCTCCATACCACACATTTGATGTGGATGGGGGAACCCTACCTGCTGTGCTATACACTGATCAGCACTGCGCTGATCGAATGAAACGTTTCCATTTGATAGAAGCCAATCATTAGACTGGTAACGGCTGAACTGTCCAGACATGGCAGAGGGGTCCCAGTTTTTGGGATCTTTGTGGTGTCTGGCTGGGGAATGGAGGGAAATGTAATTCCCATCCTTCATTGTGTTGGTGTCAGACCCTTCAGCTGCTCTTTAGTGTAAGGGTCAGCCACGCCTGGGACATTTCTTTTAGTGGGAATGTGGAATTTCACAGTGCTCAGTGAAGCCTCTGCTGTGTATTTGTGTCTGTTTGTTCCTGCAGAAGCTTTATGTGGTTTTATGGTTGAATTGCTGGCTGTTGCAGTTAACCATTATATGTCGCGTGACTTTCCACAGGTACGGAGCAGTTAGGCCTGGATGGCAGATTGTTTGTGGTCATTAATGTAAATTAGAAGCAGATTGTTGGACCAGTGTGTGACAATAGACATGATCTGAAATGTATTGGAAAATATAAAACCTGGAAATGTGATTGGAGTAAGGAGTTCAGTGTGCTTGGGTTACATGTTGTCTGTTCATTCTATGTCTGTCTCTCAGGAGTGTACACACAGCTGTGTAAAGGGGGTTCCTGCTGAGTGTCTGCCACATGACTGCAAAGCATTACCTATCTTTACAAATTGGCATGAATAAATCCCTGACACATCACAAGATACAGCAGCAGTATCTGTTATCACAGAAGACCCATCTTTTAATATTAAACTGTTCTTAATAAAGCATATCTTAGACAAGCACAAAATGTAATATTGCAGCTCACAAGTCATTAGATGTGGTGGCTCTATTTATTTAGTTTAGTCGTCTTTTTTTATTTCATCTGGTGAGCTGGCCAGTGACAATTTGGACTAAAATTTACCAAATACTGGTAGATTTCCGAACAAAACATTTGTACAACAATTCTCAGCACATTTGACAGCTTGATGAATTTTGTTAGAAAGTACTTCATTATTTTCGATTTTGAAACAAATGCACTTTACCAAACGAAAAACAGATGTGCTGTTAGAAATTTGGTTTCTTCTAGAAAAATCGAAGGTGCAGGATTTTCCTGATCAGTGGGGTCAAAGTGACATTTGATTTCAATGATCAGAAAACTCAAACTAACTTTTTTTTTTTTTTTTTTGAAATATTTCTAACAAATTCTACAAGTGTGTGGCTAGCTTTGGAGCCTGTCTATCTATGCAGGAGCAAATGTAGTCACCCTTTTGACAGCAGCAATATCTGGAGAGGATGGTGTTGGATGGACTTTACATACAGTAAGTGACTAACAAATTAAAGATTAACTCTAGCTGTGGGATGGGGAGGCAGTTTGGTAGGGCTAGACTAACCTCATGTCATTAGTCTGCTGCAGGCAGTTTCTCAGTCACCTCTCCCCAGGCTGCAATATTTTAAAGCAATAAACAGAAAAGCAAACATTTAGGCCCCTTTCACACAGGCACCTCCATTTTTCAGGTTCCACTTGCAGGGGGGAGGGTCGCTCCACTGATCCCTGCTGAGGCAGATGACGGGTCCTTCTCTGCTTACTGAGCAGAGTGGAGACTGACAGTCCTGCTCTCTTCTGTGGGGAGATTGGATGAAAATGGACCGCCTATTTGTTTTTCATCCGATCCGCCAGACAGATGGAAAATAGGACCTCCATTCGTCTGGATTTTGTGTACAGGATTGGATAACAGCAGATGTCACATGTCCACTGACATCCGTTGCTCCATAGAGATGAACGGTGGACCTGATCAGACCGCCCATATGAGAGGCCACAGATGGTGACCATGGATGATGCCTGAACAAAAATGGCCTTGTCCTTCTGGAGAGAATAGAAGATGAAGGCCTTGTCAGGGGGAGCACTGTGATTTTTGAGCATACTGCATTCAACATTACTAATATCTGAGGACCGGTCCACTTGCCATTGAACCTGTATCTTGGATTCTGTGGCCCCCTGTTCTGTCAGGGTCTCCTTTAGGGTTGTCCCAATACCACTTTTTTAGGACTGAGTACAAGTACCGATACTTTTTTTCAAGTACTCGCCGATGCCGAATACCGATACTTTTTTTTGCAATCCCCAAATGCAGCCATGTCTCCCCCCAGATGCAGCCATGTCCCCCTTACCTGCATCCCGCCGCATCCCTGCTGCCGCCGACTGGTTAATACGCGCGGGGAACATCACGGCTTTCATTTGAATAGCTGTAATGATTTGCGCTGCGTATAGACACTCCCCCTTGCTGGGGATTGGACAGTTCACCCGAGCAAAGGGGAGTGTCTATGCGCGGCGCGAATCATTACAGCTATTCAAATGAAAGCTGTGATGTTCCCCACGCGTATCAACCAGTCGGCAGCGGGGGATGCGGCGTAGCGGCGGGGGGTGTGGTATCGGAATTTGGCATCGGAGGTATTTGCGGGCGTAAAAGTACTCCCGCAAATACTCGGAATCGGTCCCGATACCGATACTAGTATCGGTATCGTGACAACCCTAGTCTCCTTATTTAAGTCCTCCGCAGCAAAATCTTTGAAACAGATGCAGAGTCTTCTGTGGTGGATGAGACCTTCTGCTGTGTGGAATGTTACAATGCAGCACATAAAACCAAGCAAACCCTTTGCCTCGGACTCCTTCATCCACCTTACTCACTCCCGGCTTTGAACTGGTGCCCACTGGCGGATAAAATCACAAGCTGACAAACTGCCTGGCACAACCACAAGCGGAGAAAGAAGCGAGCACTGTGCTATTTTGGGCCGACTGAGGTCTGGTGTGATGGGAGCGGCTCAAGAAGGGTGTTATTATCCAGTCAGCGTGCCACGGGCTCCTCTGCCCGAGTCTGATTTAGGGCGGAGCTGTAATGAATCTTCCCCAGCTGGAGATATTGGAATGCTGGAGTCAGACGTAAAGTGTCCCCTGTATCTGTGATAGCATAGTGACAGCTCAGCGTGTGTGTGTGTGATGCTGGGAAACCTTATCTCACTGACCCCTGCGCTGCCACTCAGCAGGCGGGGAGGTGCTGCATCCTTATCGAGCCCTGCAATTCTCTCCATTTATGCTGATGATGGAGTCCTGCCAATGATGCGTTGGAGCTGAATGCCAGAAAACCACTAAATACACACATATGAAATACAAAAATGGGAGATTTACCCGCCAAAGGATTTGTATTTGTTTATCCAGTCCTGATCTATTCACCACTCTGCAATGGCACAGTCCTGTCAGAGGGCTGATTTTCTTTTTTTTTTTTTGGTCAGTAACACTTGTTTTTTGTTTTTTTTTACACGGGCAGATGGAATTCAGCTTTTAGCTGCGGCTAGATGGTTATCTACCGCAGCTAAACTCGCACAATGCTTTTACTATTTAGCAACGGTTTTGTTACATGGGGTTAGATGCGGTTAGAAAAAAATAAATTTGACTGCGTCCAGGACCGATTTATTGCAGCTATCTGCACATAACTGCAGGTAATCACAGTGTACCATTTTCCACCTGCGGATAGCAGCAGCAACAAGGAAAAACGGGAAGCAAATCACAAATGGCAAGAATGTTCCAACGCAGCCGCTTTTAAAAGCAGTTAATCGAAATATACAAATGCAAGTGAATACTGTGCCTAGAGTCTTGGAATTTCAAAATCACAAAACATGCTTTTAACAGCGGCAGAACAGCTGCCCATGTGAAAGGGGCCTTACAGGTCTTGTCCCACCCTCAGCCTATGATTGAACTGTGAAAGGAGAAACAGCAGACTGATGAGGTCATCTTTGTCAGTCTGTTCTCTCCTTCTATCATGCATATTGTTGGCACATGAGCACTTAAACACTTAAAAAAAAAAAAAAAAAAAAAAAAAAAACTTTCAGGCTGGGTTCACACTTGTGCAAATTTGCATTTCACCGCATCCAATTCACATAACAGGAGATTTTGACCGCTTCTTAATGAAGCTGGTTCACACACCTCCGGGGCAGCCACGGTCTGCATTGGGAAAGGATCCTGTGCATCTTTGGCTCAGTTTCAGGTCTGAATTCAGGTACAAATTTTGACCAGATTCATACCTGAAACAGAACAGCCTCGCTTTACTGTTTTTTTTTTTTTTTATTCTTTTTTTTTATAAAAAAAAAGTGTATTTTTTCCCCAAAAAAAAGTGCGCTTGTAAGACCGCTGCGCAAATACGATGTGACAAAGTATTGCAACGATCTCCATTTTATTCTCTAGGGTGTTAGAGTAAAATAATATATATAATGTTTTGGGGGTTCTAATTAGAGGGAAGGAGATGGCAGTGAAAAAACAAATTGGAGCTGCTGTTTTACTTGTATGCCAACGGCCACCACCAGATGGCACCAAGTCACAGAAGGAAGCTTTGGCCTTCAAGGCCGCGGCCTCAATTGCCGCCATGATCACGCGGCGGGGGCGTACGGAGACACAGGATCCTCCTGCCGCGCGACGGCCGGTAATTGTAGGTCGCGGCCTCAATTACCGGCGGGCGCCAGGTCACAATTGCGACCGGGCGCCCAGATTTTGTCGAGCCCTGGCCTAGAAGATGAGAAAACCTAAACGCTGGAAAAATTGTCCACCCTGTGAATTTGGGGGACACGTGCAGAATGAGCCCCAGGATAACTGAGTTCTGTTGCTTCATTCTTTCCATATTCTTTGGACAGGTGACTGCTGTGCAGGAGGGTCGCAGCCTATGGTGTGGAGAACGTAGGAAAAGGACACAACAAAAAGGCATTAGCTGAAGGAAGTCATGTGATATTTTGCCCTTGGGTGTTATCTCGCTGCGAGTGAAAATTTAGTTCTACCTTCAGCTGACCTGAACACCCTTCTGGTGCCAGGTGTGTGTGTGAGACTTCTGTGGCAGTGATATGACCATAGATGGAGTTCTGTGCCCCGAATGGTCAATTGAAGAACTGCAGATCACTTTCTAATCCTTTTGATTAACACTTTGGGTTATTCAATCTCCGTGATAATAATTTCGTGCATCTGTCAATGTTAACTCATCATCCTGTATCTATGGAGAAGCAGTGTTATCACCCTAGGACCTAACTACAGGTTTTCTTCATTATATGGGGGAGGTGTTCCATAGTACACAAAGGTAAATTGGAGGTCATTAACCACTTGGGCACTTAAACCCCCTTAATAACCAGACCAATTTTCAGCTTTCGTGGCTCACATGCTTCCCCCCCCCCCCACAAATAGAGCTTTCTTTTGGTGGTATCTAATCACTGTTGGGTTTTTTATTTTTCGCGCTATAAAAGTAAAAAGACTGAAAATTCTGTAAAAAAAAAAAAAAAAAAAAAAATTTTTTGTTATAAAATTTAGCAAATTTGTAAGTTTTCTTCATAAATTTTGGCCAAAATTTATACTGCTACATATCTTTGGTAAAAATAAGTACAAATTGATGGATATTTGGTCTTTGTGAAAGTTATAGCGTCCACAAGCTATGGTGCCAATATCTGAAAATAGATCACACGTGAAGTACTGACGGCCTATCTCATTTCTTGAGACGCTAACATGCCAGAAAAGTACAAACGCCCCCTAAATAACCCCTTTTTGAAAGAGGACATTCCAAGGTATTTAGAAAGAGGCATGGTGAGTTTTTTGAAGTTGTCATTTTTTTCCCCCACAAATCTTTGCAAAATCAAGATTTTTTTTATTTTTTTCCGCAAAATTTTCATAATGGCAGGTTATTTCTCACACACAGCATATGCATACAACAAAATACACCCCAAAACACATTTTGCTATTCCTCCCGAGTATGGCAATACCACATGTGTGAGACTTTTACACAGCGTGGCCACATACAGAGGCCCAACATGCAGGGAGCACGATCAGGCGTTCTGGAGCACCCAGATCAATTCTGACATTTCTCTCCTACATGGAAAAATCATCATTTATTTGCTAGAAAATTACATAGAACCCCAAAACATTATATATGTTTTTTTTTTTTTAGCAAAGACCCTAGAGAATACAATATCGGTCGTTGCAACTTTTTATCGTGCACGGCATTTGCACAGCAACTTTTCGAACGCGTTTTTTTTTTTTGGGGGAAATAAAACTTTTCTGCTTTTAAAAAAAAAAAACATTAAAGTTAGCCCAATGTTTTTGCATAATATGAAAGATGAAGTTACGCCGAGTAAATAGATACCAAACATGTCACCCTTCAAAATTGCACATAGGCGACGCTTTAAATATTTTTTTACTGGTTACATCTTTTTAGTTGGAGAAGAGATCTAGGTCCAAAATTATTGCTCTCGCTTTAACATTCACAGCGATACCTTACGTGTGGTTTGAACACTGTTTTCATATGTGGGCGGGACTTGCGTGTGCGTTCGCTTCTGTATACGGGAACAGGGACGCTTTTAAATTTTTTTTTTTTTTTTTATTAATTTTACTTTATTTTAGTTTGACATGGTTTTTCCCCAAAAATAAATGTTTTGATCACTCTTATTCCTATTACAAGGAATGTAAACATCCCTTGTAATAGGAATATAGCATGACAGGTCCTCTTTACAGTGAGATATGGGGTCAAAAAGACCACATCTCACCTCTAGGCTGGAAAGCCTGAAATAATAAAAAAAAAAACGATCCAGGCTTCGATCGTAGCGGTGAGTCTGAAGAAGCATCGGAGGGCGACAGGAGGGGGGACATCCCCTTTCGCCTCCTGTAAGAACGAACAAGAGGCAGAACAGCCGCCATGATCATTCTTATGGTGTAGAGAATCGCCGGCTGAAAAAGATGATATCTGAATGATGCCTGTAGCTGCAGGCATCATTCAGATATCGCTGCACAAATGACGGCCGGCGGGCAGGAAGTGGTAAAAACTTTATTTTTTCTTCCCCCAGAGTGTTGTCCGGGGGTATTGCAGGGATGGCTGGATCTGTGACTATTGGTCACAAATCCAGCCCACAGCGCTGCCGACACCCACTCTCTCCTCTCACACTGTACCGATTGGTACAGAGAGAGGAGGGAGAAACCAGCGTCATCAAATGATGCCGGTTTGTTTACATGTGATCGCTCCGTCATTGGACGGGGCGATCACGTGGTAAACGGCCGCTATCAGCAGCAATTTACCACGATCTGTGATGCGCCGGGTCCTCTTGGCCCGGCGGTCATGGACATTCCCGTGTGCGCAATTCTGGGAGGACGTCAATGTACGCTCTCCCAGAGTTAACAAATTGCCCTGTAGACGTATTTTGTCTATGGGTGGGTCGTTAAGTGGTTAACTGATAACAGTGCAGCACAAGCCCTGGAAGTTATTGGCTTTTCTTGCTATTACTTTACCTGCTTTTCTGTTCAAAAGGATTGCAAAACCCTTCTAAACAGTTTACTATGCTTCAGTTTGTGAATGGGTGGGATATTCCTGAACATTCATGCTGCGCAGCTGAGGCTGCTGATTGAGCACTGTCCTTTCCTTGTCTCAAAGGTGAAACATCAGAGGTCTGTTTAGACCCCCAATATATCCTCAAACCCGCCCCCCCCCCCCAACAGGGCACCCCAAAAAATAATGGATTGGTTGAAAAAAATAAACTGACACCAGTGGCAGAACTACTACCAAGGTCACACTTGCGACCAAGCCCTGACGTTCCAACCATGGGCTTGGAGGGTGTAGGGCCCTGGGCTTTGAAGGAAGGGATCAGGGGGACCCTTTATGGTTGCTTGTATCGGGCCCTAAAGGTTCTGGTTCATGGCTATGTTCACAGATCAGCCCTTGTTGCAGCCTCTCGCTGATCGGTCAACCAATTAAACAAAAACTTGTATGTAGTTGTAGACTAATGTGGTGACTTCCAGATACTGTCCAAAACTCTAGTTAACTGGTAGCTTGTGCTGTAAACCAACAATGAAGTCTCCTGTTTAGCTGGGACTTGTAGTTCCAAAGCTGGGCCTGGAGGATTCTGGGATTTTCACCAGAGCTGTGTATTGTTTCCAAATGGTTCCTCTACTCCCCTCCTGGCTCCTGTCATTTCTGGCCACCAGCGTTTCCCGAGGCGCACGCTGAGACTCATTAATTCAGTTGGAATCTGATTAACCGCCGCCAAGAATGAAAAGATTCCATAAATAATTTATTCAGTTTTTTTTAAATACAACTTTTTCCTCCTCTTTGCTCTAATTGAAAGGCCTTCTTCAGCCGCTTTGCACTCCTGTGATGCAGCTGCAATTAACCCAGTTTTCTGGACTCGGCGGCCTCTCTCAGGAGCGTGGTATTTTTACCTGTTGTAAAGCTGCACTGCATACATTATACTGTGTGCTGGGCTTAAAGGGGAAGTCAGAGCATATTTGTATAAGCTTACCTGCCAGATAAAGGGGTACTCCGGGAACACTACTAGACAATTCCATTACATAATATAATTTGTGAATCTACATACCCTATTGTCACACTGAAAACCAGAGGATGACATCGCTCTGCGCTGTTGCAGCTTTGTTTGTTCTGCCTGCAGCATCTGAGCTTCATGACGTTGTTGGGGAGATCCCTGTGATCTCTTCCAGCATGAAACTTGCCTTACTGCCGCACTTTCTAGTGCAGGAAACATGTTATGCCCCGTACACACGGTCAGATTGACTTTTTCCTTCGGAAATTCTGACTGTGTGTATGTCCCATCGGATTATTTAATCGGAAATTCTGATGAATTCCATCGGCGTTTTAGATAGAGAACATATTCTCTTTTATTCTGTCGGAATTCCGATGTGATTTTGATCGGACAAAGGTCCATCCATGTGTACAGGGCTTTAGGAAATCACTGTCTTTCAGTGCAGAACCTCCACAAATATGGCTGATGTCTGGCTAAGTCTCGGGATGGATCAGCTTTCATTTTATTTAGATATAGAAATGTTCTGCTATGCATAGGATTGTGGGAAGGTAATAGAAATCTAGACCTTGGGTAGTTATATTGGCAGTATTCTAAATATCATGAAATGATTCTTGGATGAACTCCAGAAGAGCAAATATATATGATGGCTTTTTACCCGCAAAAGGATTTTTATTTGTTCATCCAGTCCTGCAATTTACAAAGCTCTGCCACAGCACAATCCTGTCTGACAAGGTGGTGAACTTTTTTTATTTTTTATTCTGCTGCAGTTTAGTAACACTTGCAGGTCTTGTCCCTCCCCCAGACTGTGAGATTAGAATGTGATAGGAGAAGCAGGAAATCGAACTGTGCACTCTCCTCCAGTGAGCATGCTTTATGCTAGTTCATAGGAACTGCTGCATACTTATTGGCTCCTTGTGCTGCTGCTTCACTCTTCCCCCCAGTCTGAGCTCAACTTTTTTAGGGTCTGCAAAAGGCTGGTAACATGTCCTATTCTTATGCTGCTTGCAATTTTTTTTTTTTTTTTTAATATATAATTACATTATACATTTAATCCTTTAATGCAGTGGTTCTCAACCTTATTAGTGCCGTGACCCCTTGATAAAATTTCCCAAGTTGTGGGGACCCCCAACAGTAAAATTATTTTTGTAGCGTGGGTTGTCGGCACCCAAGGTAAGAAAAGTAATTTGCGCCCCTAATCCACGGAATGAAGTGCTGGGGGGAGTTCTGATCGGCCAACTTAGGTGTTCTTGATGAAGATCTGCTGATCTGAGAACTGTAGTGGGGACTTTTAATGGCAACTATAATCACAGGTAGTTTTACTCTGTGTCTCTGACTTTGTGGTGTCACCTATGCCCGAAATCAGGAGATAGGGTCTCCTCCAGCCCCTCCCACTTCACATTCTTCACCAGTCAGCTGACCTCTAGTCACAGCCATGCCATGAACTGAATGGGCGGCTGCAAAAAGGCTGAGTGGGCAGCTGCGGGGCTCCAGGAACAGCCCAGCTGGTTGGCCACAGGCTCAAGGGACAGCCCTGCTGGGCAGTCGCAAAAAGGCCAGGAGAGCGCTGCGGGCTTCAGGAACAGCCCAGGATTTGGTGACCCCTGGCAAATCATCATTCGACCCCCAGGTTGAGAACCACTGCTTTAATGATTAGCGCTGCTTTAATTTGTGGCTTTTTATATCTGCTTGGAGTGTAAACGCACAACTTGACTAAAGATCTTTGCATAAAGGTCTGTTCTAATAGGCTCCCTAAATGTGGCTGCCGTGGACTTGATAAAATTCTGATGGAGATATTTGGACTGATTTCAGGCCTTCGCCCAATGTCAGGATTGACTGAATAACGTAGAATCTTAGACCCCATACACACGATTAGATTTTCTGCCGATTTGTCTTCAGATTCACCAAAGCCATGTTGTGCAAGGGCCTGTCTGATTGCATCCAAATTTTAAACTCTTTGAAGCCTCGTACACACAGCCGAAGAGCTTTTGGCCGGCCGTGTGTATGCTCCTCGCAGTTTTTTCCGATGGGATAACTAGACAAAAAAAAGAGAACCAGCTTTTTTTTTTTTTTTTTTTATATATATTTTTTTTTTTTCTGCCGGGAAAAACTGCGATGGAGCATACGTACGGTTGGGATTCCCGACCAAAGCACCATCACAGTTTTCCTGTTGGGAAAACCGGCCGTGCGTAGGGGGAAAGACTGACCGAGCAGGTTCTCGGCTTTCCCCTCTGGTTTTCCGACGGGAACTTTTCCCGTCGGAAATCCCACACGTATGTACGGGGCATTAAAATCTGCAGAAAATCGAATAGTGTGTGTGGCCTTTCTGACAGTTCCTGCTTGCTCCCTGCGATTTATCGTTGTTTTACAAATCTCCATGTACATTTCAAAGACTAGGTTTGGATGGCGCTGAATGAAAGTGTTTAATCTATGAATAAATAATAAAAACCACATCGCACTCCGTGTTCCCTGTACTTTTGTCTTCTGTCTTAAAATGTGACAGCCGACTCTTTGTGGTTGTTTGAAGGCTCAATCCAGGAACTTGTACAAACTGTCTTCTCTGTTTCCATATTGCTGAGCAGCTAAGATAACTGTTTGCATCATGTTAAGCATCGGCGATTACAAGACCCAGCCAGACACATGACATTGGCTGCAGAGTTGCCTCTCTTGGTACCATAGTCTTTAAAAAACTCTAATCTCAGGTCAACTGCCCAGTACCACATCGACCTCCAATGCCACCCGCACATATTGAAAAGGTCTGTAGAAGATGAGGTTAGACCAGTGGAAGTTGTTATAGGTTACCACACTTCCTGTTTCTGTGACACCTGCACATGATATGGTGGATTTGGGTGGCATTGGCAGAGAAAAGTACAAAAGGCACACGTTATCAGACTTTCTACTTCACTACTAAAATTTTTTTTTTCTTTTTCTTTCTGCACTTCTTAAAGGGTCGTTATAGCCGTACAAGAAATTAGGTGGGGAGTAGTTGTTGCAGGACAGAAGGCATAAACGGGGGGGGGGGGGGGGGGGGGGGGAAGTGTGTGTGTGTGTGTGAAAAGCATCTTCTGGTTGTTGCCATGATTGTGGGCATGTGAAGCCCAATCGCAACCTCTTCCTGGATTTGCGATGGGGAGGTGCATGCTGGGTAACTGATTTTGGGCATACGCGATGCTCCACTGGCCATAGCGTCGATTTGTTTAGAAAGTTACCATAACGAGTGACAGAGAAAGGTCCCGCCCCCATTGTTACGGCTACATGGATGTGATCCACTTTAAATGGCGTAATTTCCTGTCAGGAATTTTTTTTTATTTTTTTTGCTCACAGTACTGCCCGCTGACTCCTGGGAAATGATTCACAACATTTTCACCTACGGTATGTGCAGTTTGTTTTTGATTGATTTCTGCAGTGCTTTTTGTGTTGCCTTTTTGTACATGCGTTTATGTACATGCATATTAAAGTCAACATTCAGCACTACAGTACTTGCACATGCATTATTTTTTATATATATATATATATATATACAGTTTGCAATTCATTTTTTTTGCCCAATTTGTTATTTGGCGTATTAAAAGAATGCAAAATGTGGCAAAAATGCACTATATGCTTTTCTGCTGCTTCTCCATTGAAGTCTATTGAACCAAAAACGCAGTTTTTCATTTAAAGTCCCTGACCCTTTTCAAAAATGCAGTGGCTGAAAAAAGCATAGATGCAAATGTGTCCCATAGGAAACCATGTTAAATGGACTGTAGTGTTTCTGCAAAATATGCATAGTTGTGTTGTGTTTTTTTTTTTTTTTTTTTTTTGTTTTTTTTTTTTTGTTTGTGTCATCCCCCCCGCCTCCCCCCCACCATTTTCCTCACTTCCTGTGAGATCTATACAAGAAATGGCGGGAAAGCCGTTGTCACTGGGTAGACCACAAGAAAACCTCAAACATTCTAAATCTGCCCACATGAGATTTGTCCTTTGCTTCTTGTACCTGGGACGTGACACCCGCAATGAAATATCATCTTTTCTTACTCTGCTAAAATGTATTCTTTTTGTTTTTGTCTGTCTGTGTCCCCAGACAAGTACAAATTTTCCATACCTTCCTGTTTGTTCCTAGCTATCCAGCAAAATGCCAGCTAAACCAACAAAGGGGGTTGCTGTGACTGAAGTCGGGTACCTGTTTGTGCCCAGTGGATTGGTAGGCCTCATGTTGCCATGGCAACAACATGACTGAGTGACAGGTGCACTTAAAGCTTTCATATTGGAACCAGACGGTTCACTTTAAGGAATTATTTATGGCTGGGTCCTTTCATTTCACGCTCTTCATTGGGAACAAAATGGCTGCGGCACTAAGTTTACTTGCAGCAGTGTAGTGTTCTGAAGTCACCGCAGACAAGCTCTGCGCAGCGTTTAGCCCGCCATCCATCGACTAATCTTTTTGTCTATAAATAGTCTCGCTCTTAGGGCTGCCGCTATCCCTCTCCTCCAGGCACACGGGTCACACGGCCTGTCGGCTATGTATGGTGTAGAACGTGGGCTCTGTAGGGGAATTGTTTTGGTGGGGCCGTCTGTACTCAGCCTGACAGATAACGTCTGAGGCGGCCCTCGCCCTGTGTTTATAGTCAGGCAGCGACATGCCACATTCAGAGGTTTGCCTCAAAACTGACATAAATGGTTAGAGCTCGGCTGGGCAGACGCGGTGATGACACTGAGGTAATTGCATCCTGCGCCTGGCAGATCAACATGTCTTTATTTTCAAGACATCAGGAAATCACTAGGCACAGGTCGTCTGCGCCATACTCCTGACTGCACATTTGGTGAGTATAGATAGATTTTTCTTAGAATTGGAACTGTGGATTAGTTCATCACACTTCCTAATACAAATGATGAGGGAACAAGACTTGCTACCATTCTGGTGTGATGAGTATGTTGTGCTTCAGTCTGATTTCCTGACACTGAGGATCACACAAAGCTTGGAGATTGCATGACTAAAATGTAATGGGTTTGATCAATAATTGTGTGGTCCAAACCTAAGGCCTATGAAAGACTCCTAGGACGTCCCTTCTGTTTGTGTGTGTGTGTGTGTGTGTGTGTGTGTGTGTTTTGTTTCATCTTGTTTAAAAAAAAAAAAAAAAAAAAATCTAATAATGGAGCAGCGAACAATGCTCGTCTGTTCCAAGCATGTAGGGTGTTGTATTCTTCTGGACAAACCAGCTGGACTTGGCTGTCACTGCCTCTCGTGACACCTGCCCTGGACAAGTATTGCATCTAGTCTACATTTCTTTTTTTATTCTTTTCTGCCTGACAGGAGGTGGTGTCTGTAAATACGTGGTCAGTAGCTGTGTGGTGTTGCCCAATTTAGGCCCTGTTCACACCTGCATGCTTTACGAGTGCAGCATGTTAAAGATCCTGCTTGCTGCATCCTTGATGCTTTCATGAAAATCTAAACTCTTTAGAATCAATGTTATGGCGCCTAAAGGGTATGTAAAACTCTCCTCCTAAAGCGCACTGCACAGATGTGAACCCAAATATTGGCCTGTCCATCAGAAGCTGGCTGAACGTCCTGCTTCTGTAGAATGGACATGCGAGAAACCTCTGCAGATCGGCTCCCTGCTAGCTCCCCAGGTTTTTAATTTTTTTTTTTTTTTAGCCTGCTGTGTACCAGCCTACCAGTCATTATTCAGTGGAGGTAGTTCCCACCATGGTCAAACCTTGATTGTCAACCGTGCAACTTCCATCGGTTGCTCCGAGGTGCTGTCAGCATGACCTTGGCGTAGGGTAATTGCCCCATTGTTGCCATTAGTTATGTCTTGGACTGAGAGAGGGGACATGGCCGCCTAGGTGATTTGTCACTTGTCCTGGGCAAGTGTTGATTGGAATGCATGTGCCGACAATGTAAACAGATTTTATATGACTTTGTACTATAAACTGGAGCTCTGTGTTACAGTGACCTTGGTACACAATGGACTGCTCTCCCATGCAGCACAGTAGCCATATTGTGCCCGGCCCTTTCACTACCAGATTTATGATTGTTAATCCACTGACGTTAATCTGTGACTGAAAGCACAAACCTATGGGACTATTAAACTGTATTTAAAATCAAAAGGGTTTTTACTTGAGTCGGAACACCCCCCAACAGGGAAATCCTGCAAGACTGATAAATGAGCAGTGCAATCATACTAGTGCGACAAATAAGGATTCCAAATGCATGTTTTTGTCGCATGCAGCATGTGAGTCAGAAATGGGAAGATGCTTTACAACATTTCATAAATTAGTTGCACTTTGTGTGCCATGTAAGGCTCCCTCACACCAGCATTCATAATCGATCCATTTTAGTGTGGGCTGGTGTCTGATGTGTCTGTGTATGGGGTGGGGGGGGGGGGGACTCCTTTTTATGTACAGTTGTGCTTAAAAGCTTGCATACCCTTGGACTCTGAGAATTTAGTAATATACAGTAAGTACTTTTTTTCTTAAAAGTGAGCAGGCAAAAAATGCATTTATTTTACTACTTATGGGATTCATATTCAGCTGTAGGCCATCAAAGAATTGTACAATCTTAAACCAATGAAATGACCCCTGTTCAAAAGTCTGCATCCACGTAGTCCTTAATATTGTGTATTGTCCCTTTAGCATCAATGACAATGTGCAGTCTTTTGTAATAGTTGTCTGAGGCCCAGAAAAAAAATTGGTGAACTACCACCATGCTTTACAGTGGGGATGGTATTCTTGTCACCTTTAGGCAGTGTTAACCCCTTCTAAACATGGCGCTTATGGTTGTGACCATAAAGCTCTATTATGGTCTTGTCACTTCAGATTAGTGTACCAGAAGCTGTGAGGTGTAAAGGTGCTGCTGGGCATATTGTTACAGGTTTTTTTGTGGCATTGGCACAGGCATCTTTATAAAGTTCCTTTTACCTTGTTACGCAGGTCTTTTGACCGTTCTCTTCTGCTCTCCATGGCTCAGTATTTAGCCTGCTCAGTGCACCCACATGAGAGCTAACAAACTCATTGACTATTTATACACTGACACTATTGCAATTTTAAAAGGCACAGATGTGCGAAATTATCTTCATTGCCATATTAACGTGTGTGTGTGTGTGTGTGTGTCACATTTTGTGTCTGTACGAAGACCAATCCTTCACGGTATGTGAGCTATTTTGATCAGGGCCATTTGGGTGACTTCTCCTTTAAAAAAAAAAGGAAAAACTAATGGCGTTTATATGATCACTAGCCCTAAATAAAAGTGTGTGTGTGTGACTTTTACATTTAAGACACCTTGTGTCTCATTTGTTTCTATGCACCATAGAAGTGACTTTCATATGAGCTCTGGTGCATTGTGGGACATTACAACATGTCTGTTATGCAAAGCACTGCAAGCCACCCCAGGGCAGGATTGTAGTGTGAAAAGGGAATATGGGAAAACGATTGCATCCTTGCAGTGACCTGTGTTGCAGGTCAGATGCAGAAAAAGGCAGTTAAGTACACAAGATTTCATATATGTTGGACACTTGCAGTAGATTATGTGTGTTGGTGCGCCAAATCGTAAGTTGCAGGTCTCCTTTGTTTTTTATTTTATTTTTTTCCATGTTCTTTTTTTTTTTTTTTTATTAAGAACAGAAAAGAGAAATGCACCCTTTTCCATACAAATAAAAGGTGAGTGAGCATCAGAAGCACATATAAAATGAAAGCCCCTTAATACACGCAAAAATGTCCAAACAGATGTTATACCCTATAGTCACTAATCGGAGAACACATGCGTCAAACGGAGACAAATCGGTCACCACCCGTCAGGTGAGGGGCTCAACATAGAGGTAGCACACAATATATGCGTATATACACCTGACTATTCCTGCAGGTCTCCTTTATAAATGATGGTCCTGCGCCATAATAGTATATTTATCATTTGTGATTTTTGTGAACTTTTGAACAGCATTTCCCTGGCAGTCTTTCACTTTGAGACATTAAAGCAGATGTCTGCTGAAAAAAAAATATTGAAAGCCAGCAGCTACACATATTGCAGCTGCTGACTTTTAATATCAGGACACTTACCTGTCCTGGAGTTCAGCGTCGGCCGCAGCAGAGGACGTGTGATCGCTTGTCACTCTGCTGCCATCCTGAAGCGCTCCGGCTTCACTGCCCAATTCCCTACGGCGCATGCACGTGTCGCGCTATGCCTGCCGATTGGCTCCCGCTGTGTACTGGGAGCCGAGTGTTCCCATAACGGGAGGTGACGTCATGCCGGCAGTCTGCCCGAGACGGTGTGGCCGGAAGTGGGTGCAAATACCTGTCTTTAGATGGGTATCTGCACCCCCCTCCCCCTGAAAGGTGTCAAATGTGACTCTGGAAACCCTCCCCCACTCCAATCAGCAGGAGTTCCACTTTAGGGTGGAGCTCCGCTTTTAAAGGAGTTGTAAAGGGGGAAAAAAAATGTTGCCTAAAATTGTCTGCAAGGTAGACAGAATAGTGTAATGAATCTGTTAAACGAGTAAATACCTATTAAATTCCTTCATGTAAATCACTTCCGGCGGTCTGGTTTTCTGTTCTCTCATTCACTTCCTGGTTTGCCGCGCTCGTTCACGTAAAAACTAGCAGGAAGGCTAAATTTTCCACTTTTCACATCGGAAGCATGGGGGAAATCTTCCGATGGGGCACCTGTTCCAGTGTTAAATGACAGTGAAATAATGGAATATAGTGCGTTTCCAGCATTAAACCAGCCTGGGATTTTCCCATAGGCTGAAATTCTTTATATCATTTGGGACATATGAATTGAGCTCTGTGTTCACACCCTCTGCATTTTATCCTGAGGCTCTGTATGTTGGTGATCGATGAGGCTCAGTGACTGAAGATTCTGGCTTGGAAGCATGGAGTACAGCTAATCCCAGTGGTGATGTGACTCGGTGGTAATCTCGCCCCATGTAGACACTGCGTCACGGCGGCTGTGAGGTGCTGAAATGAGGGGGATTACACCTCACACCTTCCCCCGAATCATCATTAACCCTCTTGCTGCTTCTGTGGAAGAATAGGTAATCCTATAAAAAAAAAAAAGGGGTTGTCATATGACAATCCAATGCGTATTGGAGACCCTTTATCATTCCAAAATATCATCTGTTCTGGTGATAAGTGGTATATAGTCTATTGGCATTCAAAATCGGCAGGTTTTTCACAATTCTTCTGGTTGACATTGCAAGTTTTTTTTAGTGCTTCAGTAGTGTGCAACCTCCCTCTCACATTGTCTGAGTATGTGGGGCTGTCATAGGTGACTTGAAATCAAGTAAATGTTAAAAAGGGGAAAACAAAAAAGGTAATTGACAGTAAGTGGTTGGCTAAAGGGCTGCAGTGCCCCCATTGTGGGAGAAGTAACTTGCATAATTCTCATCCTCCATTGCATTTAGCATCGGTCAGCATTTATTGGCGCTTCTGGTTGGCTGAACAAACTCTTCAGTCACATGATTCCATACTGTGCACCCCCCCCCCCCCTCATCACTTAACTTTTTTGTATGTGATGTGGCAGCAGGTTATTTGGCAGAAAGGAAATGTTGAAAATTTTATGCAAAATACCATTAAAACATTTTTAGGATTATTAATATATAGCACTACATATTGCTTCAGAGCGTTGACAGTGCAGTAAAGAAGGGGGTATGATCCCACATCTCTGGATGTACTTTTATTTTATATAATCCCGCTGCAGCACCTTCTGGGTTGGGATTCTGATGAGGGTGCACAGATGGGTTTATCCTTGTGACTTTTGTTATCAAACACATTAAATCCAATCTGTATGATTCACTTGCGGTGGATAAACTAGCTGTTCCCTGCTTGGAACAACCTCCGATTTTATGGAAGTTAAAGCGGAGGTTCACCCTAAAAATCAACTTTGTTTCCCCGCGGGAGTGGGCGTGCTTTAGAATTCCCTGGCTGAGCGTGATGTCTCCTGGGAGTGATGTGTCGAGACTCCCAGGAGACGCGCTGTACTGTAATCACGCAATATCTCTGTAGTGTGGACGGTGCTGCTCGCCGTCAACACTGCACATGCGCGGGATAGAGCGGTGAATGCTGGGACATCAGCATTCACCGCATCCTGGAAGGATTTGCTTGTGGGCTTCAGAGTGCCCACAAGCAAGATGGAAGCGTCCATCCAAGAATTTTATAAAACATCTTTTGCGGCTGAAACAGAATGCCGGCGGCTATAGTATTAGGACATGCGACTACCATTTTATGTAAGGTAAGAGCGGCAGAAGGATCTGAAAAAAACGTATTCCCGCGGAACCCTCGCTTTAATACATTGACTTGTGGGAAACCATGGCATACATTTTTGATTCAGAAACATTCTCAGCTAATGCATCAGGGTGAGTTGAAACCTTTTGAGCAGTTGTGGCCGGTCTTCATTTCGTTGACTAAAAATGTTTTAGTCGACTTAATGAATACTATTTTAGTCGACTAAAATACGACTAAAACAATCGAGATGACTAAAATACGACTAAAACGCCATTCTAGTCGAGACTAATGCCGCGTACACACAATCATTTTTTGGGTTGTAAAAAACATTGTTTTTTAAAAATGTCATTTAACCACTTAAGGACCGCCTCCTGCACATATACGTCGGCAGAATGGCATGGCTGGGCACAAGCGCACGTACAGGTACGACCTCTTTAAGTGCCCATCTGGTCCGAAGCTCCGTGATGGCGGGAACCACGGACCCGATCGCCGCTGGAGTCCTGCGATCGGTCCCCGGAGCTGAAGAACTGTGTGTAAACACAGCTTCCCCGTTCTTCACTGTGGCGCCGTCATCGACCTTATATAGGGAACCACAATCAATGACGTCACATCTACAGCCACCCCCCCCTACAGTTAGAAACACAGATGAGGTCATGCATAACCCCTTCAGCACCCCCTTGTGGTTAACTCCTAAACGGCAATTGTCATTTTCACAATAAACAATGCATTTTAAATGCATTTTTTTTGCTGTGAAAATGACAATGGTCCCAAAAAATGTGTCAAAATTGTCAAGTGTCCGTCATAATGTCGCAGTCACGAAAAAATATATACATTTCACAATATATAAAAAAATTGGGATAACTTTACTGTTTTTTTTTTTTTTTTTTTTTAATTAAAAAAAAAAACATTAATTTTTTACCCAAAAAAAGTGCGCTTGTAAAAACGCTGCGCAAATACAGCGTGACAAAGTATTACAACGATCGCCTTTTTATTCTCTTGGGTGTTAGAATAAAAAGTATATATGTTTGGGGGTTTTAATTAGAGAGTAGGAGATGGCAGTGAAAAATTACACATTAGAACTGCTGTTTTACTTGTAATGCCAACGGCCACCACCAGATGGCGCCAGGTCACAGAAGGAAGCTCGGGACTTCACAAAGCCGCAGCCTCAATTAACGGGGGGGGGGGGGCGCTAGGTCGCAATTGCGACCTGGCGCCCGGTAGTTGTCCAATCTTGTGCAACTAAGGGTTTTATATCAAACAGCTATCGGATGTTACTGAGGGATGATTACTTGCATTCCTAACCCTGCAAGCCAAGGTCCAAATGGGAACGTGAGGCGGGTTCTTCTTCGGAGGATGTTTGGGAAGATGTATTGATGTCCATAGTTTCTTTTGACAATGATGCATAGGTGTCATTGCTGTATATTACAGGTGAACATTTTATGCAAATTCAATGAATGGAGTAGCCCCCTATATGCACATACCAGAGAAGTCATGGAAGTCTCTTCCACATACTCTGGAAAATATTTCTTATCCATTAGACTTCCCTCA
The DNA here is from genome assembly GCF_905171775.1 of Rana temporaria. Lineage (NCBI taxonomy): Eukaryota > Metazoa > Chordata > Amphibia > Anura > Ranidae > Rana > Rana temporaria. The sequence goes on along the minus strand of NC_053491.1, from coordinate 363,212,935 downwards.
ACTGTCCCACTCTTACAAAGTGGAAGCAACAAACCAACATCACTCTTCGGATGACTAAACACGTTGGCACTCTTGGGTATTCTGATATGTTATTGTATGGGACTGACTCGTGAGCTGTCATCTCTGGATTTACTAAGGGGCCCCCATAGGGTCATCTCTCACTGTAGTGGTGGTTTATTTTCTAGCTTTATTGGTTTAAGATAGCAGTTGTCTTGTGCTTTTTCTATTGCTTTCTATTCACTGCTGGAGGGTGCTGGGGACTGGGTCATAGGATGGATTGAGTCATTTTTATTATGTGCTTTGAGTCATAAGATGCATAACTTGTACTGTTTTGGGTCTGTACTGCTCTGACAACAGAGGCTGTGGTGTTTTAGGTCTTTACCAAATGCAATAGTGACTGTGGAAAGTTACAATATAAAAGTTGCTTAAAATCCTCCACGGAGAATTGCTTCATTCTGATAATTCGGGATTTGATTCGGTGTCGGGTTTCTTCTTTCGGTAAGATCTTTAGATGTCTCTGGTCAGGTTCCCTTTTGATGTTTCACCACATTTGTTGCCTTTTTAACCGGCACTATAAGGAAGTGGTTTTTAACCATGTTGCTTGTTTGCACACCTCTATCCTCCTTTCATTGTTAAACTTCTAACTCTCCTCTACTGAAAGACTATGTACTGCTATAGTATCAGGCAGGAATATGTACAGAAAGTTTGTTTAGTGAAATGGGAGTTGTAACCATGAAAAGCTATTGAGTCTCTTCCTGCTTCGTATGTCAGTTTATTATATAACTCTATCTTGCAAGGGGCCTGCGGCGGCGCGCTGTCCTGGTTCTCAGGCTGGAATCCAAGCAGATGTATGTGTCTGGGATCCAGGCTTGTCGTGCCTCTCCTGCATACTTTTACCATCACGTCATGTTGTGAGATCATATTATACAGATTTGTTACTGGGGATTATTTTGCCCTGTAAAGGTGTCATGTTCTATGCGCAGCTTCCGCCTTCCTAATGAAATAAATTTTCTGTAATCCGTCTAGTCGTAACATGTCATGTAGATCCAAAGCTGAAGCATCGCACAATGTCGAGCTCTGCTTTGTGTCATAGGCACCTGTCTGCTGGGGCTTGTAGTTCTATAGCCTTGTTTTGAATTACTTTGTAACTAAAGAGAATTCAAATTTTTAGTTTGAATTGTTGTATTTTGTATAGCTAGGACATATTCCGCAGTGCTGCACAGAGCAAGTCACAACGCTCTGCACCAAGGGAGCGTTACACTCTCTAATGTCCCCACCAGTTTAATCTACATCTATATAGCTTTCATATTCCACAGTGCTGTACAGAGAACACTGAGCTAGCCAAAACGGTTCCTGTCCTTATAAAGCTCGCACATATCCTAACCAATGCATACTTATTAGGACCAGTTTGGTCAGATGGCAGATAACCTGTTAGGAGGGAAGAAGCATAAACATAATATAAAAGCACCTGCATCCTGAGTTTTGCTGAGAATTGATCCAAGATCAATTACATTAAAGAATTCCCTGAACTGTGGGGTGGCTTTACAAAAGGCAAATACCTTTCATGGCAATTTGCCCTAGTGGTTTTGTTTTTTTTTATTTTTTTTTTGTACCCCCCCCCCCCCCCCCTCCATGCGATTTGCTAAGTGAAGCTTCACCTCATTTGCTAAGCTCTGAAGCAAATTTCCTTGCAGAGTGCAACTGCATTTGCAAAGTACACAGTATTTGCCTTTAGTAAACCCCCTGTGCACCTCACTTGCCCTTTAGCGTGCCTGAATCGGGAGATTGCCAGAACTGTAATGTGTGATTCTACAGACTACTGGTGGGATTTTTAAATTTCACTTCTGCATGGCCATCTAAGAAGGTGGTGCATGTATTTACAGCCTTCTTGTAAATTACAGAAGGTATGCAGGGCTGATGGCTTATGATTGACTACATTTATTTTTCCTGTCTAGTGTTTGGCTTGGAGTCATAAGCTCCTTCTTTTTTTGCCTAATGATCCAGTTTTCTGGCTGATTTTTTCTCTGTGCTTTTCATGAAGAAATCTGGCGGTATTGTTTGGTGCCCTGTATCCCAGAGAAACCTTGTTTTTTTTCTGTTGCTGTAAACACTTTGTGGGGCTGTCATTGTTCATAATTGGTGTTTACAGGAGAAGTTCTTTCTTTCTGCAAAGGTCCCCCTCCTTTTTTTTTTTTTGGTTACATTTAAGCCAGCTGTAGGTTTTGAATCTCAGCTGGTTTAGCAGGAACCGGCCAAGGTTCAAACCATGTATGGGCATGCTGAATTTGCATCGATCAACCAGCCTGTCGAGTTTTAAATGTTAATGCTAGCAGCTCTTATAGCTGCTTGCAGTAATCGCTGTGTTTTCCTGGCAGGTGGAGCCATCCTCACAATGGCTCCGCTGGAGGGATTATCCCCCCCCCCCCCATCAACACTGACTCTGTAGCAGGAAGAAAATCACTCCATCTATGGCTGGCTTTAGTGTTTTTTCCAGGTATTGTTTCCTAATCACTCTCATGGTGCCCCACAAATCTGTATAGGTACCCCAAATGCTCAACACCTCGGGCCTCGTTCACATGAGACATATGCATCCGTGCCCCATGTAAGGGTTGTGTTTACCCACAGGGGCATGCACAAGTGTTCCATGCATCCTGTGCCAGCAGTCCCATAGCTGTCATTTGGGATGCAGCGAGTGATTGCAGGTGTGAGTTCATGTCAAAATAAATGACTGCTGCAAAGCCAGGGGTTAAAAAGAGGATGAGCTGCCCTTGCCTTTCTGGTTGGTTGTCTGCTTTAATTATCCTATTGCCTGTAGATTGGTATGTTCCTGCATATCATGTCTTGGTTAAAGTTTTTTGGGTTTTCATCCTAAATCAACAGACTTGGAATATACAGTATATTTTTGTAGTCTTGTGATTCTGGCATCCATGCTGGCAGGCAGCACAGCCAGTCTACACTAAAACTCTTTCCAGTTCAGGGAGAAATGACATAACCTTCTCCATGTGACTGTGTTTGAGCCTAGAGGCCGACTGCAGAGCTCAAACACCTCATGGTACCAGTGGAACACATTGAAGAGAAGTAGAAGATGGTCTTAGGGGGCTTTGAAGCAAAACTAAACCCTCCTATTCTTGGATCTGACATTGCCATTCTGCCTTCTGTTTAGATCTGCTGTTGGCATGGTGTTGTACCCGTGATCAGCCATTTTGAGGGCTTGAAAGTTTGATGGAGAGGTGGCGTGAGCACCTTGGTAACTGCTCTATCGCCAAAGGCATTCCTTGAATGTTCTGTTTGGTTTAGTTCCCCTTTTAGGCAACATGTCCTGTAGCTGGATGATAAAGAAGTATTGGGCCTCTTTCACATGGGCCTGACTCTGCCAGCAGATCCTCCTGGACACTGCAGGATCTGTCCTATGTTCCCTGCTCAGCAGACGAGTGACGGCCTGTTGTTTTTTTTTTTCTCTATGGGTGGTCAGATGGCAACGGACCGCCTGTCAATTTTACATGTAACTGTCATCCGATCCGCCAGACGGATGGGAAACAGATCCTCATCCGTCTTTGTTTTTAGCAGACAGAACCTCCATAGAGGTCAATAGATGGACTGATCTCGACCCACCAGTGTGAAAGGGGCCTAAGGCCCCTTTCACATGGATGGCTGTTCTACCGCAGTTAAGAGCATGTTTATTTTCTGCTGAAATTCAAGACTTCAGGCACAGCGATCAGCTGCATTTGTAGTGCGATTTAGCTGCGGTTGTTTTTAGTCGCGGCATTATTTTGATTGGGGATCCGACTTGGATCCCCGCCAATACCAGGCACTGTGTATGGTATGAATCTTGAGGGGGAACTCCACGCCAAATTTTTTATTAAAAACTGGCATGGGTTCCCCCTCATCCAAGAGCATACCAGGCCCTTAGGTCTGCTATCGAGGGGAACCCCCCGTATGCTAAAAAAACGGCAGAGGTCCCCCCCAAAATCTATACCGGACCCTTATCCGAGCACGCAGCCCGGTCGATCAGGAAAGGGGGTAGGGATGAGTGAGCGCCCACTCCCTCCTGAACCATACCAGGCTGCATGCCCTCAACATGGGGGGGTAGGGATGGGGACAAGGGCCTCTTCCCGACAACCCTGGCCATTGGTTGTTGCAGTTTGCAGGTGGGGAGCTTATCAGGAGCCCCCATTAATAAGGGTGCCCCCAGATCCCGGCCCCCCACCCTAGGTGAATGAGTATGGGGTATATAGTACCCCTACCCATTCACCTGGAGAAAAAAACACACTGCACAAGTCATTTATTAGGCAGCTCCTGTGGTCTCTTCTGACTTGGGGGGGGGGGGGGGGGGTGTCTCCTCTTCTGCTCTCCGGTGCCTTCTGCCAGGCTTCTCCGCTATCTTCTTGCAGTTCTTAGTTTTTTTAAGTTGTATTTTCTTCCCCACAATTCTTTGCAAAATTAAGATTTGATTATTATTTTTTCCACACCATATTGCCATTGCAGGTCATTTCTCTCGCATGGCATATATATTCCACAAATGACACCCCAAAATATATTCTGCTGCTCCTCCTGAGTATGGCCATACCACATGTGTGAGACTTTTACACAGCATGACCATACAGAGGCCCAACACCGAAGTAGCAACTTCAAGCGTTCTAGGAGCATAAATTACACATCTAATCTCTCAATCACCTATTAAAATTTTGAAGGCCCTGGAACACCAGGACAATGGAAACGCCCACAAAGTGACCCCATTTTGGAAAGCTAACACCCCAACGTATAATCTGAGGTATGAGTCTTTTGAACAGTTAATTTTTTTCAGATGTTTTTGGAAAATGTGGAAAAAAATGAAAATGCATTTTTTTTTTTTTTTTACACAAAGTTGTTCATTTATAGGATATTTCCAACACATATCATGTACATGGCAAAAATTACACCCCAAAATATATTTTGCTGCTCCTCCTGAGTATGGTGAAACTACATGTGTGAGCTTTTTAACAGCCTGGCCACATAGAGATCCAAGAAGCACCATCAGGTGTTCTAGGGACACAAATTACACATCCAATTTCCTTGCAATCTATCACATTTTTGAAGGCCCTTCATATTTCTAGCACATAGCATGTACATAACAAGAATTACACCCTAAAATACATTCTGCTGAGTAATGGGTAAACAAAAAAAAAAGATTACCTGTGGTTTTAGTAGTGCAATTGTCCACAGGAGGAGAGCCCTGATCCAGGCAGCAGGCAGGGACGTGGTCAGCGACAGTGAATGGATTTGTCAAGGCAGCAGACAGGAATATTGTCCATAGTCGGTACAGGCAGGGATACTGTCTATATACAGTCCAGGGCCAGTGCAAGTAGACATTGCCAGCAGTGCCAAAATATTGGTCCTGGTAGTAAGCAGGAACATGGTCCAAGTAGCAGGCCAGGAAAGAATGGGGACAGGGGTAGAGGCTTCTCCCACCCAAATCTCTTTGAAGCCTCCGGGCAACCAGACCCTAATCCGGGAATGCGAAAACTAAAAAATTATTTTTTTCATCCAGAAAAACAATTCTGCAGCCCCTCACATATGTGAGACCCCTGTGTTCCCACTAGCATAGCAGGGTAAAAGATCAATCCAAGAGGCAGGCAAAAAACATGGTCAAACAGTCCAGCGTCGGTTCCAGAGCAGGCAGAAGCGTGGTCCTATAACAAGCCAGGGTCAGTTCCGGAGAAGGCAGAGGTATTAACGTTGGGCAAAAGCGTGGCCATATAACAGTCCAGGGTCGGTTCCAGAGAAGGCAGAGGTATGTAAAGTGCAGTGGCATAAGGGGTGTGGAGGAAAATGACAGGAAATTAGAATTTTGTTTACCATACTTCCTTAATTTTGAGCAGTATGGTAACGGCGGAAACATACATCTAAACAGAGGCCTGGTTGGGAAGGACAATCGGGACAATAAATTGTGGTGTCTCTTCTGACTCCTGACTGCCCATTTTCACGAGGGAGGGGGGGGGGGATTTTGTCAGGAAACTGCCGTTCGTGGAGTCTGCTTACGCAATCAGAGCAAATATTTTCTGGTGGGCTTACAGGGTACAAAAGGGCGGTAACAACTTCTTGGTAGTGCAGATGGGATTCTGTGTTGATTTTTTGTAAATAACATAAGTGTTATACATGGCCAAACTGAAAAAATAAATGGACACTTTCTTATACCAGTGACGGGATTTTCTTGCGGGAAGGTAGGGTTCAATCATCTGATCGTTGAAGTCCACTCCCCCCATAAACAAATTTATAATCGTAGACACAAGATGGTTTTTGGATTGGGCCGCTTCTTTGGGGAACTTCCACGTAGGTGTCGTTGTGGATCGTTGTAAGCATGTGGACGTCTCGTCTGTCCCTCCACTTGACAGCCAAATGGCTCCTGGTTCCGCAAAGAGGTCGTCTCCCCTCGTCTTAGCTTTTGATTGACCAATTTTTGTGGGAAGCACTTTCTGTTGGTTCTTACTGTGCCACATGCTGGGGTGTCCCTCCGGTGAAGATTGCGAAACGGGCAGGCTAGTGGTGTAAAAGTTATCCACATAAAGGTGGTATCCTTTTCCAAGCAGTGGATAGATAAGCTCCCAGACCACTTTTCCACTGGTTCCAAATGTATTCTGGGCATTCAGGGGGATGCAGTTGGGAGTCCTTCCCTTCGTACACCAGGAAGGAGTAGATGTACCCCGTGTCTCGGTCGCAAAGTTTGTACATTTTAACCTCGTATCGGGCCCTTTTGCTGGGGATGAACTGTTTGATGCCCAGCCTGCCTGAGAATTTGACTAGGGACTCATCCACGGATATATTCTGTTCGGGGGTATATAACTGGGGGAATTTTTCAGAGAAAAAATTTAGGAGCGGCCGAATTTAAAATTTGTCAAAAGCAGGGTCATTTTGGGGAGGGCACTGGGTGTCCTCATTATAGTGGAGGAACCGCATAATCATAATGTATCTTGATCTGGGCATACGGGATGAGAAGGTATCACTGGTGTGGCTCTGGTTGCACTGCTGTGGCTCTAGGGTCATTGATTAGCCAGAGGCACTGGTGTGGCGCAGGTGGGCACTGGTGTGGCGCAGGTGGGACAAATGGGGCACTATTGGGCACTGCTTGCCACTCAAAAGCACTTACGTTTGTCTCTTATCTCTCTCCTCTTCTCTCACGCTGCATTGGTGTGAGGAGAGAGATGACCTGAAAATGACCCATGTGTAATGTTTGTTTTACATTTGTGATCGCGCCGTCATTGGATGGCGCGATCACGTGGTAAAGAGCCGCTTTCATTGGCCCTTTACCGCAATCCTTGTTGCTGTGAGTCCCGTGGACCCGGCGAGCACCGATCGCGTGTGCCCGCCCGGGAACGATTTTAAGGGGGGACGTCCTCCCAGAGTTAAAGAACCGCCTTGTAGCCATAATTCGGCTATGAGGCGGTGGTTAAAGGGGCTCCCGGATTCCGATAAGCAACCCCAGCGGCCAGGGTTCTCGGGAAGAGGCCCTTGTCCTCATCAACATAGGGACACAGTGCTTTGGGGTGGGGGGCCAAAGGGTGCCCCCATGTTGAGGGTATGCGACCTTTTATGGTTTTGGAGGTGGGGGGCGCTTGTTCATCCCCACCCCCTTTCCTGACCGACCGGGCTGCGTGCTCGGATAAGGTCTAGTATGGATTTTGGGGAGGGGACCCCCCACGCTATTTTTTCGGCGTACAGGGGTTTCCCCTTAAAATCCATAGCGGACCTAAGGGCCTGGTATGCTCTTGGAGGGGGAAGCCAATTTAAAAATTTGGAGTGAAGTTCCCCCTCAAGATTCATACCAAACGCAGCTGACACAGTGCACTGCAATTACCTGCGGTTATGTGCCGATGGCTGCGCCAGATCGCACCCGGACGCATTCAATTCTATTTTTTCTATTCGCACAAAACCGCAGCTAAACACAGTGTGTGAAGGGTGTCATAGGAAAGCATTGTGTGCTTCTAGCTGCGGTAGAATCCGCAGCTAAAAGCACGATTCTATTTGTTTGTGTGAAAGGGGCCTAACTGTGCTTGTTCTTAACAAGCCCTCCATTGTTGAATTGAGCACTGTCCTATGAAGTAGAGTATATTGGTTGGCCCTCGTCTTGTTTTAGTCCTCCTTTGCAAGAGGTTACAGTAAGCAAATAAAGTAATGTCCAGCCACTTTAGCTAGCTGCAACTTTAACCAAAACATTTAGTGCCTGTTCACACTATGTGCATTTTTTATTTTTTTTATTAGTAAATGCAGGTTACTGTAATACACAGATGTGTTATTTAACTGCATTCCAGTGCTGTGATATTATGCAATATGTTTGGATATTGCACCTCTCTGCATGTCACATGCTGCTATGTACTGATATGAATGAAGTGTCACTTTGTGCAGTTCACATAAAGCAGTCAAAGGAGCTGTGCGATGTGAGAACGCGCATCATTACACAGAACTCCACCCAAAAAGCTGCTGCCCACATGCTAAACCACTCCAGCTTGGTATGCGGGCTTGTGTGAATAGGACCTAAGGGCTTGTTCTCGTGTGACTAGCATAGCCACTCCTAACAGGGTGGATCGCCTTTTCTGAGGGCATTTGACAGGTGGTGAGGATGCAATATGTCACCACCTCATTGCCTGTTTTCAACCCTCAAAATGCCGTACCACTGTGCAGGAATTGTGTACATTGCTTATTGTTGTGGTATTAACTTGACTGGGGTTTGTTCAGTGCCAATGCTTCTGGGCAAAAATGATATACTGTTCTTTTTGGCTGCGAAGCAAAGCATTGTGCCCACACGTGCAAACTGCAGCTTAAAGTGGAGTACCACCTAAAAGGGGAAGTAACACTTTAAGTCCTCTGCCGAGTGTGTGTAGATGCCTGCTCCCACAAGTCGGCCTCTCTGCAGTCTACTGGAACAGGTTGCAGGTCCCAGAAAGCTGTGGGACTGTTCATAAAGTGCGATGTGCAACGAGTTATGAAGCCGCACAGGCTTTCCAGGCTTTTTATGTTAGTCAGCAGCTACAAAACATGTAGCTGCTGACTTTTATTAGACACTCACCTGTTCCACAGTCCAGCGATGCAGCCGCCCAGAGCATCGCACCTCTCTGCCGACTCCTCCATTGCCACTCTGGGCACCCGGCCGTGACGGCTTCCGGCTTCACGGCTGGGCACGCACTGCGCCCTCAGGAGTGGATAGGCGCTCTTCTGGGACCTGTCACGTGTCCCAGGAGATCGCCTAGAGGGAGGGGCTACCTAGGTGTAGAGGAGTTGCCTAGACAGAAAGAGAAAGTGGGACAGGAAGTCTCACTCCTAACCAAGAGAGAAAAAACAAGATGCGCTACACATAATATAAAAATGTAAACGTGTCCAAAAATGAAATAAATCATCCGTGAATAATATGGGGAATATAAATGAACAGCAAATTTATCAGAAAAAAGTCCTTAATGGAAACAAAAAAGTACTTCCACCAGTGAATATGAAAAGAAAAATCCGTCTTGATAAGTGACAATCCAAAAAGAAGAGACCTCCACCAAACGAGTATTGAATCTGCTTACCAGATTCCCGGTGGTCTCTTAATTAAAAGAAGACCCCAGGTAGCATGAAGATTTTAAACTCTGCAGAGTCAAGGCTTGTAGGACAATCAGGACAACGATCTCGGTTGCACTCCCGTGTTTAGAGGATACGGTGACCATACCACATAGAAAACATAGGAGGCCACAATAGTGTAAATCCGTAAAAAATTAATTTATTTAAAAACTTATAACAAAAACACACTTACAATTTAGCAGTGTTTGACAGGCTTATCAAGTTAAAGCTCCGGCCGGAAGCAGACCAAACAGCCCATCAATGGTGTGGAAAAATGCAGTCAACGGGGGGTGATACCGATGTAGATGCACGTTCCGCCCGACCTGGTTTCGTGACAAATCGCTTCCTCTGGGGCCGTTGACTGCATTTTTCCACACCATTGATGGGCTGTTTGGTCTGCTTCCGGCCGGAGCTTTAACTTGATAAGCCTGTCAAACACTGCTAAATTGTAAGTGTGTTTTTGTTATAAGTTTTTAAATAAATTAATTTTTTACGGATTTACACTATTGTGGCCTCCTATGTTTTCTATGTGGTATGGTCACCGTATCCTCTAAACACGGGAGTGCAACCGAGATCGTTGTCCTGATTGTCCTACAAGCCTTGACTCTGCAGAGTTTAAAATCTTCATGCTACCTGGGGTCTTCTTTTAATTAAGAGACCACCGGGAATCTGGTAAGCAGATTCAATACTCGTTTGGTGGAGGTCTCTTCTTTTTGGATTGTCACTTATCAATACGGATTTTTCTTTTCATATTCACTGGTGGAAGTACTTTTTTGTTTCCATTAAGGACTTTTTTCTGATAAATTTGCTGTTCATTTATATTCCCCATATTATTCACGGATGATTTATTTCATTTTTGGACACATGTTTACATTTTTATATTATGTGTAGCGCATCTTGTTTTTTCTCTATGTTTTCACTGTTTGTATATATCCAGTAAGGTGCAGCTTCACTTTATCACATTTGATTGTCACATAGTAGTATTTACTTTTATCACTTAATATATTAGCGCGGTTGCTTTCCTATTTTTTCACTCCTAACCAAGCCCCCCACTCCAAAAAAGAAGAAAAAAAATTACGTGAACTAGCCTGGGTTAAGCCAGAGCTGGATCCCTGGACAGGTAAGGTAAGATTTTTTTTTTTTATCTTCGTGCATTCTCTGCCTTAAAACTTTCTATGTTAAGGCCCCCTTAATATTTCCAAGAGTGATCTCGATCCAGCGCTGTGCCTGTGCTGTCAATCAAATCCAGTGAAGGGGTGGGGCCAAGTGCCACTATGTGTCAGTAGACGTATACTGCCTAGCTCGTATTCGAGCCTGCAGGTGTGCCCAATAGGAAGCGGCTCCCTATGTTGGCACAACGAGAAGAGGAGGAGCTGTGAGCACCAGTGAGGGACCTGAGAAGAGGAGGATTGATTGGGGCTGCTCTGTGAAAACCATTGCACAAAGCAGGTAAGTATAACAGGTTTGTTATTGCGGGAACTTGACAATCACTTTAAATGCCTGATTTCACCCCCTCCTGGCCACTTGTGTGAACAAGCCTTAGGGCCGGTTGTCCGGTTTTTCCTCCATCCGTTTACAGATGAAAAAGGGACATGCGTTGATCCCTATAAGATTGCGGGTGTCAGCATGATGAACATCCACTGACACCCGATCTCATCCGGCTCCGCAATCCTCCAATTCTGCACCCTATTTTTCCACCTGTCTGCGGATCGGGTGAACATGGACAGATGGTCCGTATTCTTCAGATCCCTCCATAGGGGAGAGCGGAGAGGGAGTGTGCGGGGACCGCCCTGTCAGCCGGCTCAGTGGAGTGATCCCAGATGAGCAAGCAGAGGTTCACAGAGTGGATAATCGCAGATCCGTCCCATGTGAAAGAGCCCTTAAAATCGTTTTGGTTATAGACACATTTTAACCACTTCCAGCCCAAGGACGTCATATGACGTCCTGGACTTTCAGTGGGGATATCTGAATGATGCCTGCAGCCACAGGCATCATTCAGATATCCATCTCTTCAGCCGACGAATCCCTGCACCATAAGAACGATCATAGCGGCGGTTCCGCTGCTTGATCGTTCTTATAGGCGGCGGGAGGGGACGCCCCCTCCCGCCGCCATTCGGTGCTTCTCCGGGCTCTCCTTTGCCATTGGAGACCCGGAGAAACGATCCGCCGGCGTCCGATGGAAACCATAGAGTAGACTGGTGACCAGATGGTCACCAGTCATCTTTATGATCGTCGGAGGCCCGGGCACGAGGTTATGACGTCACGCCCCGGATCCTGGAATGTAAACATAGTCGCGGCTGAAAGCATTAGATCGGTGAAATTTTTTTCACGATCTAATGCTTTCCAGTCTGGAGGAGAGATGTGGGGTCTTATTGACCCCGCATCTCTCCATAAAGACTACCTGTCACAAACCATTCCTATTACAAGGGATGTTTACATTCCTTGTAATAGGAATAAAAGTGATAAAAAAAAAAAAAAAATGTCAATAGTGTAAAAATAAAAAATTGAGTAAAATAATAAAATAATAAACGCCCCTATCCCCGGTAGCTCGCGCTTCGAAGCGAACACACACGCAAGTCCCTCTCACATATGTAAACGCCGTTCAAACCACACATGTGAGGTATCGCTGCATGCGTTGGAGCGCCAGCAACAATTCTAGCACTAGAACCTACTCTGTAACTCTAAATTTGTAACTTGTAAAAATATAAATAAGCTATGCCTATGGAGATTTTTAAGTACTGACGTTTGGCGCCATTCCATGAGTGTGTGCAATTTTAAAGCGTGACATGTTGGGTATCTATTTACTCAGCGTAACTTCATCTTTCACATTATACAAAAAAATTGGGCTAACTTTACTGTTTTGTTTTTTTTAATTCACAAAACCCCCCCCCCCCCCCAAAAAGGGCGTTTGAAAAATTATTGCGCAAATACTGTGCGAGATAAAAAATTGCAATGGCCGGCATTTTATTCCCTAGGGTGTCTGCTAAAAAAACATATATAGTGTTTAAGGGTTCTGAGTAATTTTCTAACAAAAAATGATGATTTATGCATGTAGGAGAGAAGTGGCAAAATAGGCCCGGTATGGAAGTGGTTAAAAAAAGGATCTATTCAAATCAAGATAAATTGGCATATTCCATGTTACACTGGTCTGTAGTGATCTTCCGAAGTGTAGGCAGCTCTGTGTAATGTCCTTGGCACTGGCAGTTCCTGTCCTGTAAGACTTGATGTAGCTTTGCGTGGGTGATAATGGAAGCTCTGAGAACTGGTCAGCATTGTTTGTCTGGGACTTGAGCCCTGCTCCTCCGATGTGGCTGTTTTTACACGCTGGTCTTGCTGCAACGTGGAGCTTCTAATTATTCCCAGGCCAGAGGTGACTCGCCGGCGGTGTTCCCAGCATGGCACATGGAGCAGCATTGACGTGGCAGCGTTTGGTATAGAAAAGTTATCACTCCTCCCAGGCAGACAGGGCATTTTGACATTTGCATAACTCCTGCTAAGAGCCAGCCCAATGTTTGCATCAGAACCCAGGCCTCTTGAGAGGAACATTGGATTTTTTCAGGAAGTAATATACCCTGCTGGGCCCTCCCACAAACCATGATCTGCCTGCAGTACATATAGAAATACAGAGACCCAGTGATGTCCATGGGGCTAATATAAGGTATGTAATTTTTTTTTTTTTTTTGCGAACTTGATTAGCATGTTAATGTGGCCTACATCATAATACCAAAAAAAAAAAAATGGCTGCAAATGTGTTTCATTTCATGACCATGGCAAGCTTTTGTTTGTTTCTAAAGGGTACACAAATATGAACTTGGCTTTAATGAATGGTGCTAATCTGTTAATTGATCCTGTGACCGCCTGACTGCAGTTGGATCTGCATATCCTAAATACTGATGGGTGATGTGTCGTAAAGCATTCTGCTGTATTTGAGTATATTTTGTGCCAATGTTCTTTTGCATGTGAGTGCCAGGTAGGTGACAGTGCTTGGCTTAATGTGGAGACAAAAGCAGCTGTTTGGGCAGTAGCAGGAAGGAGGGGCCACTCTGCAGATCATTAACTGTTTATAGGTGAATAGGTCTTTAAACAAAGAATGCAATTTTTAAGGTTTGTTTTTGTGCTTTGCCTCTACCATCCACACATGCAAAGATTTGTATCTTGACTTCTGTGTGTGGACAGACTTCTAATCCTTCCAATTGGGCAAAAAGTTGGTTCTCATAATGCATATTAGACTAGTTCTGTTCAAAAGCGGACACTGTGACATAGTAGGTTGTATTCCAAGACCAAATCGGGTTCTCGGCCCCCGCTAGAGCCTCCTACTTTAGTAACTTGCTACAGAGTTACAATGTTGCAGTCTGATCACTGAGGCAAAGACTGAGGAATTGTTTGTTCCAATCTGCAGCAACATCTCGGCCTAGGTTGCTGCATCTTAGCCCCCCCCCCTCTCTAAAAAAAAAAAAAAAAGTCGTCGGGTACACATATATTGTAGCTGCTGGCATTTAAAAAAAAAACTAAAAAATGTAACGCCCGTCCAGGGATCCAGCGATATCGGCACCCAAGCAGATTCTCCTTCAATCACCTTTGGATGCAGGCGCTGGCATCTAAGGGAAGGGAAACCGGCAGTGAAGCCTTCCAGTCAAAACCCAGGTTACCCTCCCTGAAAAATGATACTGTTGCTGTAATATTGTGATATGATAGGAATGTAGCACCCTGAAAGATTTGTTTTTGTACCTTCTGTGGTCACTCTTGGTCCATTATAGCAGGCTATAGACGAGTCGAAAAACAAGTTCTGTTGATCGAAAAAACAAATGGCTTACGATTTGTACCATCAATTTGTTTTGCTTATAAAAACAGCATGTTGGATCAGGCATTTTTCAATTGCAACACAAAGCTAACTATTCGATCAATGCTAATTTTGCTTGTTTTTTTCAACGTGTCTATGGCCTGCTTAATTGGAGATCTACGGGCGGATCTTCCTCATGGAATGTGAATAGCTGGCAGTGTTCTCCTGGTTCTTGTGGTTTCTCGGTGTGGGTGGCGGTTGTATATCTGCCACATATTGCAGCTGGACAGTCAATAAAAAAAGTAAAAACTTTTTTTTTTTTTTTTTTTTTTTTTTAAAAAAGAGATCTGTAATTGCTGGAAAACAAATCTGCCATCTGCAGAGCGACCCTCTGGTGACCCTGTAATGGCAGAAGCACACTGCCATAGAAATGTGAAAATTGTGTCTCCGCCCTAATGAAAAGCAGCTCACTTTAAAACAACCAGCAGCTGAAATCGCGAAATTATCGCTTATTACGCCTTCCCTTGGGCATCTGACCACAGTAGAGCTCATGCGGGTGCAGCGCAAGGAAAGCCTTGCATTGGTTATAGCCTGTTTTCTGGTTCAGATATGCCAAGTTATGATAAAAGTAAAATTTACACAGATGGCAAGTCCATAAACTACAAGTGTTTTGTCCACCCCATGTGTGGCAAGCGTACAGCTGAAGTTTTAATCTGGTTCCTCCCTTCTCGACATGCTAATAAAAGTTTTTTTAAATGAATGCGTTACATTTTCATTACTTACGTCAGGGTTTGACAAATTTGCTTGGAATCTAGGAGCCAGCTAAAAAAGTTAGGAGCCAGAAAATGCACCCCGTCCCGACGAGCTTGCGCGCAGAAGCGAACACATACGTGAGCAGCGCCCGCATATGTAAACGGTGTTCAAACCACACATGTGAGGTATCGCCGCAATTGGTAGAGCGAGAGCAATAATTCTAGCACTAGACCTCCTCTGTAACTCAAAACATGCAACCTGTAGATTATGAAGATTTTAAAGGGTAAAAGTTTGTCGGCATTCCACGAGCGGATGCAATTTTGAAGCGTGACATGTTGGGTATGAATTTACTCAGCGTAACATTATCTTTCATAATATTAAAAAAAAAAATGGGGATAACTTTACGGTTTTATTTTTAATTAAAAAAAGTGTAATTTTTTTCCCAAAAAAATGCGCTTGTAAGACCGCTGCGCAAATACGGAGTGACAAAGTATTGCAACGATCGCCATTTTATTCTCTAGGGTGTTAGGATAAGAAATATATATAATGTTTGGGGGTTCTAATTAGAGGGAAGAAGATGGCAGTAAAAATAGTGAAAAATGACATTAGAATTGCTGTTTAAGTTGTAATACCAACGGCCACCACCAGATGGCGCCAGCTCACACAAGGAAGAGCTGGGGACTTCACACAAAACCATATTTTTTTTTTTTTGCCCACCTTCCAAGCCAAGTCGACAGGAGGCTATTTCTAGTCGCCATGGCTACTGGGATTTGTCGAGCCCTGACTTGCGTTATTTCAGACTAGAGGTCAACCGATATGGGGTTCTCTGGCCGATGCCGATATTTAGAAATCTGGGCGGCCGATATATGATGCTGATATTTTAGGCCGTTTTTTTTTTTTTTTTGCGGCACTGGATGGCACTAATTGGCACTGGAAGATGCCACTAGCAGAAGGCACTTATTGGCACTGGCAGGTTGCACTGAAAGATGGTACTAGTGAATGGCACTGGCAGATGGCACTGGCACTAACAGGTGACACTGGCAAGTGGCACTGGCAGGTGGCACTAACTGGCACTGGCAGGTGGCACTGGGTGGCAATAGTTAGCACTGGTTGGCATTGGCAGGTGGCACTGATGGCTTTAGTTGGCACAGGTAGGTGGCACTGGATCGCACTGGAAGGTGGCACTAATTGGCACTGGCAGGTGGCATTGGCAGATGGAACTGGATGGAAGGTGGCACTGGTATTGCCACTGGCAGATGGCACTGGAATTCTGTACTATACAAGACAAAAAGGTCAATATGGGTTTGCTAAAGAGTGCACAGCAGAAGTTTTTGTTGGTGTGCCCAATTGAAACCTTAGATGAAGCATAGGGAGGGGAAGAGAGAGGAGATGGGTCACTGCTGTGGTGCTGTGGACAATTGGCTTTTGTGTAAATGTCAGCTTGAGCCACATCTGTAAATGTGCTTTTTGTGCTTTTTTTTTTTTTTTCCCCAACAAGAATTGAAAAACTCACAAAAACAGTAGATGAATATACAGAATATCATTTAATAACCTAACCAAAAGCCTACTTTTAGCAAACAGGTGCTGGATTGTACGTTAGATCAAACTATATAACAGAATCAGAAATAGCTGTGCAGAGGGAATATAACTGGGACACAGAACTTGGTTGTGTGGATTTCTAAATTTCATATCCCAATCCATGGCAAAAAGTAAAACCGCCAAAAAAAAGGTGGTTCACCAAAGATTATTTTGAGGGAGACGGGTAGGAAGAGGATCCAGCACTTGCCTAACTGGTCCAAAACGGTCTAATTTCACGAGCGCGGGCCCCTCCGTGGGTGTAAACAGAGAGGAGGAACGCCGCGCTGGGTGTACCAAGATGGCCGCTGCTCCAGAGCTAGGCCGAAGCTGCGGTCTTTCCTGATGCTGTGACCGCAGCGGCAATCCGCGGATTGCTGCCGCGGTCACAGCATCAGGAAAAACCGTGGCTTCGGCCTAGCCCTGGATCCGTGCCACCGCTAGCGGCCATGTAAAATATCGGCCTAATTTGGATAAAAATCAGCCGATGCCGATTTCTCAAACCGATATATCGCTCGACCTCTATTTCAGACCCGATGATATCACCGAGTCTCTATGCAATGTGAATGCAGGCAGATCATAGCTGGTGGGCCAGCAGGGTGCTGTACATAGCGTCTTGAAAACATCACAGGAGCCGGCCTTGGTACTCCTCTCAGGAGCCCTTGGCCCCAATGCAACAAGTGGTCTGGCTCTTGGAGTTATGCAAATAATAAAGCAGAGTTTCACCCAGAAATGGAACTTCCGCTGATCGCATTCCTCCGGTGCCACTTTTGGGCATAGCTCGGCGACCATTCAGATCCATTCACTTCCTGTTTCCCTTTGTAAGGTTGTTGGCGCCTGCACCCGGAGCCAAGGGACGGGTCTGCTTTGAGTGAGGCCATTGCAGGATCCCTGGACAGGGATTCTGCAATGCAAGTAGGGCTGCAACCAACTATTTTCATAATCGATTCATTGGACGATTTTTATTGTTTAAATGTAATCGGTTTATAACCTTAACAGTGTGGTGTGTATAATTTTTAGCTAATATGGAAAGTTAAAAAAAGGCAATTTATTCTTAACTATCCTTAGGCAGTGATAACAAGTAACTATATGCTTGGGAAGCAAAATATCGAATCCACTCTGAGAATAACCGACAGAGATATACTGTACTATTAGAGGAGATATATTTTATGTTCCATTTAGATGTTGAATCTGGTAAATATCAGAGTTGGATCAAATTTTTATTTAAAAAAAAAAAGTGACTGTTTTGCAGATTTTCGAACAGAACTGTACTGTAATATATTATATGCTGGCCATACAATTTTTTTTTTCTTAAGAACGTTCGTTTGATTTTCTAATAGGTGGTGGTGATGGGGTCTAATCAAAGTTTATTTTCAACCACAGTGACAGAAAAATTAAAAAATAGAAAACTTCTTGGAATTTATGTGGTTTTCATTCAGAAATGAAATTCATTTTAAAACTGAATGTTAAAAGAACGTGAAAATTTCAAACATTCTTTCAGCGAATGTACAATGATTTTTCTTATGAATATTTTGTCTAAAAACTGATCCATGTGCCAACATAAGGCTCAGTACACACCTAATACAGTTTGCTTTTGACCTGTTTATGTAGTGCGTTTAGATTTTTGCACATGTGATTTTTTTTTTTTTTTTTGCCAATTTGTTATTGGGCAGATTAAAAAACATAAATTGCTGCAAAAACACACAACATGCTTTTCAATTGAAGTATATTGAACCAAAAAAGCACTGTTCTGCTTTGAAAAAGTCATTGAGCGTTTCCAAATACACAGCAGCTGAAAAAAGCATAGATGTAAACGTGTCCAATAGGAAACCATGATAAATGAACTGTATGTAGTGCATTTCTGCAAAAAGGGCCAAAAAACACATGGGTGTGAACCAGGCCTGAGACGTTAAGTAACATAATGGGGTTAATAAAAAAAATGGGCCTTTTTCTAGTACAAAAAGGGCAAACAATCGCTACTGTAAGGCCCTTTTCACACTGGGGCGGTGTTGGTGGTAAAGCGCCGCTAAAAACAAACTTTAAAAGCTTTACCGCCAATTTTGCGGCGCTATTCGGTCACTAGCGGGGGTTTAGGATTGGTGTATTCACCGCTCTTACAGCACCTCAAAGATGCTGCTAGCAGGACTTTTTTTACTGTCCTGCTAGCGCACCGCTCCAGTGTGAATGGAGCCGCTCTTTCAGGGCGCTTTGCAGGCACTATTTTTAGCATTATAGCTCCTGCAAAGCGCCTCAGTGTGAAAGGGGTCTTAGGAGCAGTTGGGCCTCCCCCCCCCCCCCCCAACTGCTTCTGAACTCTCCTGGTATCTTATCCGTACAACGCAAACACAGCAAAACTGACGTTTTTAAATGTTGGTTACTATCTGTCAAGTTAAATGGTTCAGAAGAGGTTGTTGGACCCTGAAAAGTGATCTTGAGACGCATGCATATCTGGCCAGATAAGGTCTGACAGGTGTATAACGATTAACGTGACGTAGTTTACCTATCGGAGGCGCCAGCAGAAGTAAGATTTTAAGTGGGATTTTGAATCCTTCCCCTGCTGTGTCCAGGCAAACGGCTAAGTCCCAAAGATAAAATACTTCCATAAGCTGTCTTATCTAAGGCTAAAGGATTTGCATTTCTGTCTAGCTAGTTGTGAGATTTATACAGGTGTTGGGGGCATTTGATAAGCTGGCTCCCAAGCTGTGCTCCTGTGAATGGGCATTGTTCATTCACACTCTGCCCTGACAATGCCATCACCCTGTTACCTCACTGGCTGTGATTGACAGCAGCAGAAGCAAATGGATCCCACTGCTGTGAGCCAATGAGGAGAGGGAAAGCAGCTGCGCTCATGCAAATCACTTGGATCAAGATGGGGCTCATAGGGGGGCTACAGAGATTGCATTAAGGAAAAAAACGACCTTTTTAGAACCACTTTAATTTTGTCCTTTTCTGTACTTGGAGTTCAGCTTTAAATGTAAATAACAGGGTTTGGGACTTCCACTTTAAGCTGATGGCTGCTAAAAATCTTGGCAATAAAGCTTTTAATCTGTGCCTGACGTCTGTCTCTATTTCATTGTTGCCATTACTGATTATTACACTTGACGTAATTATTACCATAATTTTATCGTTGCTTGTAAAGTTAAGTGAACCTTCCACTGTAAAAACTTGCTAAAGTGACTAGAGACAGTACGCCTAACCTAGTCAACTGTGTGTGTTCAGCCTAGGAACTGTTTTTTTTTTTTTTTTTTTTTTATTCACTTTTTTGTATTGGGCTACCTTCTCACTGGGGCGTGGGCAGCATCGGCGGTAAAGCAAAATAGCGGCGCTGTACCGTTGTTTTTTGCGACGCTATTCATCCACTAGCGGGGTGCTTTTTTTAACCCCTGCTAGCAGCCGGAAAAGGGGTTAAAACAGCCTGCAAAGCGCTGCTGCAGTGGCGCTCTGTCGGCGGTTCGTTGGCGCTGCCTGTTTCAATGGGCAGGGGCACTGTAGGAGCAAGTGTATACACCGCTCCTACAGGGCATCAAAGATGCGGCTATCGGGACTTATTTGAGCATCCTGCCAGCGCACCCCTCTAGTGTGAAAGCCCTCTTGGGTTTTTTTTTTTTTTTTTTGTGCTATAGCGCCTGCAAAGCACCTCCAGTGTGAAAGTGGCCTCAGTGAGTGACTGGTTCTCTTTTTTAAAAAAAAAATATATACATTTTTTTTATTCAACTCTACCTGTCCATGACCTCCATTCATCCTAATTAAAGGATGAAACCTTGTTACTAAATACTGTTGGTGGCTCGTAAATGTCTATTTATGATTTTGCTTATACCAAAACCTTATAAACGTCGATCTGGAAGATGGATTGAAAGACATTTATACGGCGGTGCTTACCTCCCTAGTTTCTGATCAAGTTTTTCCACCTAAAGCCTTTACAATTCCATATGAAAGAAAATGCCTCTACTGTCCAAACTTGTCCTATGTTAGCAAAGGGATGTATGTATAATATGAAAGCCTTGCTACGCTACTGTATAGAGTGATACTTCATTGTGTTTTTCATACATGCTGAAGACTTTATCTCTAAACTTGCCTTCAGAACTTTGCAGTATGGTAACATAGGGCAGGGGTTGACAAATTTGCTTGGAATCTAGGAGCCAGCTAAAAAAGTTAGGAGCCAGAAAACGCGCCCCGTCCCGACGAGCTTGCGCGCAGAAGCGAACACATACGTGAGCAGCGCCCGCGTATGTAAACGGTGTTCAAACCACACATGTGAGGTATCGCCGCAATTGGTAGAGCGAGAGCAATAATTCTAGCCCTAGACCTGTAACTCAAAACATGCAACCTGTAGAATTTTTTTAAACGTCGCCTATGGAGATTTTAAAGGGTAAAAGTTTGTCAGCATTCCACAAGCGGACGTAATTTTGAAGCGTGACATGTTGGGTATCAATTTACTCGGCGTAACATTATCTTTCATAATATTAAAAAAAAATGGGGATAACTTTACTGTTTTATTTTTTAATTAAAAAAAGTGTAATTTTTTTTCCCAAAAAAGTGCGCTTGTAAGACCGCTGCGCAAATACGGCGTGACAAAGTATTGCAACGATCGCTATTTTATTCTCTAGGGTGTTAGGATAAGAAATATATATAATGTTTGGGGGTTCCAATTGGAGGGAAGGAGATGGCAGTCAAAATAGTGAAAAATTACATTAGAATTGCTGTTTAACTTGTAATGCTTAACCACTTACCCCCCGGACCATATTGCTGGTCAAAGACCAGAGCACTTTTTGAGATTCGGGACTGCGACGCTTTAACTGACAATTGCGCGGTCGTGCGACGTGGCTCCCAAACAAAATTGGCGTCCTTTTTTTCCCACAAATAGAGCTTTCTTTTGGTGGTATTTGATCACCTCTGCGGTTTTTATTTTTTGCGCCATAAACAAAAATAGAGCGACAATTTTGAAAAAAAATATTTTTTACATTTTGCTGTAATAAATATCCCCCAAAAATATATAAAAAAAATTTTTTTTTCCTTAGTTTAGGCCGATACGTATTCTTCTACATATTTTTCGTAAAAAAAATCGCAATAAGCGTTTATTGATTTGGTTTGCGCAAAAGTTATAGCGTTTACAAAATAGGGGGTATTTTTATGGCATTTTTATTAATATATTTTTTTTACTAGTAATGGCGGTGATCAGCGATTTTTTTTCGTTACTGCGACATTATGGCGGACACTTCGGACACTTTTGACAAATTTTTGGGACCATTGGCATTTTTATAGCGATCAGTGCTATAAAAATGCATTAGATTACTATAAAAATGCCACTGGCAGTGAAGGGGTTAACACTAGGGGGCGGGGAAGGGGTTAAGTATGTCCCTTGTGTGTTCTTACTGTGGGGGGGGGGGGTGGCCTCACTAGGGGAAACACTGATTTTCTGTTCATACATTGTATGAACCGAAGATCAGCATTTCCCCTGCTGACAGGACCGGGAGCTGTGTGTTTACACACACAGCTCCCGTTCCCCGCTCTGTACCGAGCGATCGCGTGTGCCCGGCGGCGATCGCGCCCGCCGGGCACACGCACGGGAGTCGGGGGCGAGCGGGGGGCGCGCGCGCCTCCGGCGGCGCGCACGCGCCCCCTAGTGGCGGCTATACGATAGGACGTATAGCTACGGGCTCTCGCCCAGGAGAGCCGACCTGCCGCCGTATAATGACGGTGGCTGGTCGGCTAGTGGTTAAAGGAACACAAAAAGTTGTGGTTTTTTTATTAGATCAATTGATTGCTGTAAGCTAGAGCATTTAAATATCACTTACCTCGTTTTTCCTTTTGACCTCCAAAATACAGTAATCCAGGTTTGAAAATGCCATTTCCTGTCTCTCCTCTTCTTGCTTTCCACCAGCATCTGAGCCGTTTTGCATGGTGGAAAGCAGAATGTGCTCACCCCCTCCCTATGACTACAGCCCTGCGTGAAGATGCTCTCTTATCCCTCACAGGCATGGAGGCTAAGCCTCATGGGAATTGTAGTTCCCATTAGGCCGTGATGTAGCAAGAATGAATGCGCATCGCAAACCAGGAAGTCAGTGAGAATAACGATTCAGGAGTGACGGAGGTGAATAAAACGGCTCGATTTCAACAGGTATCAAACTAGTTATAATGCAAAACATTACTTTTTACTTTATCAGCTACTGTCAGACTTTAATTTAAGAGGAAAATATTTTTGTCTTTACAACCCCTTTAACTTGTAATACCAACGGCCACCACCAGATGGCGCCAGCTTACACATCTGGTGGTAATAACTTGTTATCCCAACGGCTCACCACCAAATGGCACCAGCTCACACAAAAAAAAAATTTTTTTGCCCCCCCTTCCAAGCCAAGTCGCCAGGACCCCATTTCTAGTCGCCCTGGCGACCGGTATTTGTCAAGCCCTGGGATACGGTATATATGAAGTCAATCAGAAAATCCGAGTTCTACTGCCATGCATAATTGTTATTGCACTGTTGGGTTACATTCACATGGATGTAAAAAAATGTACAGGCCTTTTTTACTGTGAAGATCTCCAATGAAAACAATGCAGCTGCGTTCAGATCAGTAAATAAACACTTTTGTAAATGCTGTGTGTGTGTGTTTTTTTTTTCTTCTAATGGCTGTGTAAATGAATCCTAAGACCATCAGATCCGATGCATTGTTCATGACCTGATATGGCGAATGGGACAGTGGTGTCCAAATTTTCAAAAACGTTATCGTTCACTTTAGCACTTCTGCCTGGCAGCACTAGGGTTGTCTGTTTAAACCCCAACCATGGCACTACCTGCCTGGAGTTTACATTTTCTCCCTGTGCCTGTGTGGGTTACCTTCCCGCTGTCTAAATTTGTGTGTGACCTTGGGTTGTAAACGCCTTGCAGAGACTGATGTGAATGTACAATAGATCTGAAAAGTGCTGCGTACATTTACAGTGCTATATAAGTACCTATAATAAATTTACGAAAACTACTTTTTCTTTTTCTTGTGCCTCACACATGCCTGGGAATACAGTATTTGACTTGGTTGAGAGAACTGGCAGGCCAGAAGTTGATAACCTTGGCTAGCTTGCAGCTTCTCTCTAAAGATGTTGCTTTGTGCTCATGTGCGCATCTACGTCTGTGATATCCCGTGGTGTCCACTGATGTTTACATTTTTAGTGAACTTTTATTTTTTTTTGTACACAGGAAAGTCCCGCAGATTGGTTTATAGTGTGTTGGTTTTTTTTTGTTTTGTTTCTCTCCCTCCTTGAACCTGTGTCATAACAGCGGCTCTCAGTGGTTGGAATGCTGGTAAGCACTTTGTTTGTGGGGGTGTCATGTGCTGGGCAAATTTAAAAGCGCCATCCTGGAAAAGGTGTGTGTGTGTGTGTGTGTGTGTGTGTGTGTGTGTGTGTGTGGGCATGGCTTTAAAAAAAATAAAAACATTTTTTTTAATTGTGGTCTGTCTCCTTTGGAAAGATTTCCCTGCGTCTCTTTAGATAGTTGGTTTGTTTGGATGTATCAGATGCAATAGAGGCAATTGGAAGTGCTGATTTTAGCAATACTTTGACAGTCATGCGCCCCACCCTGCCCCCTTCCCAAACCAGGGAGCGCCTGTAGAATGGATCTGTTTTTATTTTGTAACGGTTTGGGTAAATGCCTGCAGCATACCCCAATGTGGACCTCCCAGGGTGCCTTTTCTATAGGCCCAGTGTTTACTGTTATGTCCGCTGATGGATTAGACAGTATTTGCATGTTGTAGGGACTTCTGTGTTCTGAATCGAACGGGAAAGCTGCAGCAGCAAATCATACATAGTCATTATCGGCAGGTATGTGCTTTTGCATATGCAAAGGTAGTTTATACAGTATCTGAGCACCCCTCACATCTTTGTAAATATTTTTTTTAATATCTTTTCATGTGACAACACTGAAGAAATGACACTTTGCTACAATATAAGGTAGTGAGTGTACAGCTTGTATAACAGTATAAATTTGCTGTCCCTCTCCAAAATACCACACACAGCCATTAATGTCTAAACCGCTGGCAAAAGTGAGTACACACCTAAGAAAATATCCAAATTGGGCCCAAAGTGTCAATATTTTGTGTGGCACCATTATTTTCCAGCACTGCATTAACCCTCTTGGGCATGGAGTTCACCAGAGCTTTACAGGTTGCCACTGGGGTCCTCTTCCACTCCTCCATGACGACATCACGAGCTGGTAGATGTTGGAGACCTTGCGCTCCTCCACCTTACGTTTTTAGGATGCCCCACAGATGCTCAATAAGGTTAAGGTCTGGAGACATGCTTGGCCAGTCCATCACCTTTCCCCTTGGCTTCTTTAGCAAGGCAGTCATCTTGGAGGTGTGTTTGGGTGGTTTTTATCATGTTGGAATAAAGGGAGGGGATCATGATCTGCTTCAGTATGTCACAGTACATATTGGCATTCATGGTTCCCTCAATGAACTGTAGCTCCCCAGTGTCGGCAGCACTCGCACAGCCCCAGACCATGACACTCCCACCACCTTACTAGACTGTAGGCAAGACACACTTGTCTTTGTACTCCTCACCTGGTTGCTGCCACACACTCTTGACACCATCTGAACCAAATATGTTTATCTTGGTCTCATCAGACCACAGGACATGGTTCCAGTAGTCCATGACCTTAGTCTGCTTGTCTTCAGCAAGCTGTTTGCGGGCTTTCTCGTGCAACATATTTAATAGAGGCTTTTTTTCTGTGACGACAGCCATGCAGACCTATTTGATGCAGCGTGCTGCGTATGGTCTGAGCACTGGCATGCTACCCCCCCTTCACCTTGGGTTGCACCAATACTGGTATCGGTGCCGATACTAGGAATTTTCGCAGAGGGGAGGAGGCAGCAGTCCGCTCTCAAGCTGGCGTTGCTTACGGTATGGGAGCATTTTGTGAGTACTCATACTTGCGCCCATGCCTAGTATCTGAAGCTTGAGAGCTGGCCGATGCCATCCCTGCCTCCTTCTCCCAGTGACCTTGCTAGGGGCAGGTCTGCCTGCTGGGCTGGTCTACCTGTCCCAACAGCCCACCAGTCTTGTCTCCTCGCTGCACAGCTGACTCCCGGCCACACAGAGCGCTGGACCCAGGCTCTTCCTGGCTGGATGCTGAGGCAGAGAACAGAAGGAGGCTCTGTATGTAAACACTGTATGGGTATGGTGGTATCCTTTTGCACTGAACAGCGGGGATCTCTCCCTCCCTCCCTGTCCAGCCAGCTCCTCTCCTACAAGAGACAGAAGATGCACCCTGCTTTCCATGGCCGGATCTATGGGGGTGCTCCCTAGATTTCAGTTGTGGCCCACCCCACCATGGACATTCTGGCTGCTGAGATTCTCCCCAAACCCTGCACTCAGGGCTGGGACAAGAGGCAGAGGACAGGAGAAGTGTCGGCGGCAGAGAGGAGGGAGGAGATGCAGGCTCTCTCCCATCCTGTTAGTGGAGCGCTCCTATAAAGAGCGGAAGGATGTCTCCTGTACCATGCCTCTGCCCCCAGGTCTCCCACTAACCCTCCTATAACCATCCTCACAGCCGTTTCCATCCCAGCTCTCCCACCCCACAATCCTATTTCACTTACCACTCCCCACCGCCCAAACCACCCCTCTACTCTACCTATGTAATTGGCTAGAACCTGAAAACTGTAAAAAAATTAAAATAAAAGTATCGGTGCATCCCTACCTTCAATCTATGCAGCAATTCTGACGGCACTCATACGTCTATTTCGCAAAGACAGCCTCTGGATGTGACGCTGAGCATGTGCGCTCAACTTCTTTGGTCGACCATGGCGTGGTCTGTTCTGAGTGGAACCTGTACTATTAAACCGCTGTATGGTATTGGCCACCATGCTGCAGGTCAGTTTCGGGGTCTTGGCCATCTTCTTTTTAGCCTAGACCATCTTTATGTAGAGAAACAATTCATTTTTTTTCCTGATCCTCCAGAGTTCTTTTCCACGAGGTACCATGTTGAACTTCCAGTGACCAGTATGAGTGTTAACAGGCTTGCTCCCTTGTAACGCTAACGAGTCACATGACATCGGGGAGGGAAAATGTCTAATCGGGCCCAATTTGGACATTTTCACTTAAGGGTGTACTCACTTTTGTTGCCAGGGGTTTAGTCATTAATGGCTGTGTGTTGAGTTATTTTGAGGGGACAGCAAATTTACACTGTTATACAAGCTGTACATTCAGTACTTTACAATGTTGCAAAGTGTCATTTCTTCAGCGTTGTCACATGAAAAGATATTTACAAAGATGTGAGGGGTGTACTAACTTTTGTGAGATACTGTATATGATTCACAGACTAATTTTAAATGCTTTCTGAAACGGCTTGCCTATTGAATGACACCCCCCCCCCCCCAACTTTTGTTGTGGTGGTTTTGCAGCAGGGTGCCTGGTGTGAGTAACAATGAATGTCCTTTTACTGAACAACTCTGAATGTGATTTTCTTAAGTTATGTGGTGTTTTCCTGGGTTTCAGCACTACCTAGTACATGAGGTAGCCTTAGAGTATCTCCGAATGTGGCAAGGCTGCTGCAGTCCCTCCTATGAGCACTATGAAAAGCCTGCTTAATGCGGTTTTATATAAATCTCATACTTTCAGACTCTAGCATGGTTTTATGGATGTCATTATCTGTTCTCTGACAGTTTGTATGTTTTGTTTTTTGCGGTTGCTTTTCTGCGGCTGCCAAAGTTGGTGTAAGCGTACTGCCTCCAAAGATGCGAATGGCGCCGCTGTATCTAGGGCTATGTGCCCTGTTACAAGCATCGCCTTTTCTCTCCCCGGGCAGTTTCCTGTCCCCCCCCTTTCTTTCACCTCATGACAAGATTTATATTAAGATGTTGCAGACATTTTTTGTGTTTGTAAACAGTGCCGTCATTGTCTCTTCGCACCCCTCCCTGTGATCTTGTGCTCTCTTCCTCCGCTGGGCTTGGCTCACACTGTACAGGCCGTGGGTGGTGAATGATGTGCCTGTATGAGAGAAGAGCACCTGTCTCCTGAACACAATGCATGCATTGGTTTGTTCAGAATGGCTGTTGCACTAGTGGAGAAAAAATTAGATGTACATTCACTAAACTGTCCCTAAAAAGATGGTCACTATATTTCCAGGGGAGGAAATCATCCCATGTTGCTTGACAAAAATGACTAGTGGTGCCCCAGATTTATAAGCATCACCTGCTATTGGCAAGCAGATGCTTTAATGAGCAGCTCCCTCTTAGGGTGACAGCGCTGTCTAATTCATACCTTCCCATTGTTCTGGATTTGCCAGGACAGTCATGCTTATTAGTAAGCTGTCCTGAGACGGCCATGCACTGGGATGCATTCCAGAAATTTGGAGTTTCAGGGAATTTTTTTATTTTTATGCTAAACTAATGCTTGGTACACAGGTTTAGAAAAGCGGCTGAAAAAATACCACCTTTGACACGATAATCTGATCAGTAGTGCAGCTTTCAAGAGCCAATCATGACAGTTCATGCAAAAATATTTTAAGGAACAAACAACTAAAGACTACAATAAAAGACAATACAATACGAAGTTATATTCTGTTGCATGAGAATTTTTGTAACTTTATTAACTTATCAACCTGACCTCCTGCAGCTTACCAAAAGTAGAAGTGAAAAGAAGGCATCTACATTTCAAATGTAGCACTAAAGACGTTGGGCTTATCAAGGATAATCGCTGTCCCCAGATTTGTGTGTGTAAAGTGGGGGTCTTCAACCCATCATTTGCTTTCTACCCATCAATAATGGGCAGCTGACGGGTAGATGGCATATGCTTCCCTGTCTTGCTGATATAGAGATATATTATAATTTTTTTTATATATTCTCTAAGATTTATGCACTTCATAAATTTTTGGCACAATATATAGTGTGTGTGTGTGTGTGACAGAATGACAGATGGAACACCATCAGAGATGGTGACAACAGTGGCTCAGGCCTGTGGAATGTATGCTGAAACTCCCACTTGTAGTTTTATCTGGAAGCCCTTCCTGGAGTGCCCTTGGGCAGGAAGTGGCTGCAGAAGATCAGCAGCACTGAAATGTAACAAAGGATGAGAAAAGAAAAACAAGGTTGTGTTCTGATGCCTTCTACTTCATTTTCAATGATGGTTTCATCTGTCATTTCTTTTTTTTGATTACGGCTATCTTTTTTTACTGGGACATCCTCTGCATAGCATGTGAGAAGATGTGATGCATACAGATGCTTGAGATCAGTGACATGCCCCCCCCCCCCCATATGTGGACTGTGACTGGCTTTAATCTGACATGTGTTAGTGTCACACAGTTATGGAAGTACTGTTGACCCCCCCCCCCCCCCAGCCACTTGACCTTCGGAAAGCCTTACCCCCTTCATCGCCAGGGCATTTTTTTTTTTGCTATTCTGCACTGTGCTAACTGGCAATAGCAAGGTCATGCAACACTGTATGCAAATAAAATTAACAAATGTAAGTGTTTTTGGGACACTAGTATAGGTCTGATCGTGATCAAGATACTAATCCGTACAGACACTCTACTGGTAATGGCGGTGATTAGCAACTTACAGCGTGACTAATGGTGTGACAGGCAATTTAGAGCTAACTGACACAAACGTCATATTAATACAGTTATCGATGATAATACTATACACGCTACTGCTGACACTGACTGGGAAGGGGTTAACTGTGTGCCTAATATATAATGTGTTCTGCTTTTTCTCTCTGAACTCAGTTGATTTCAGGGAGAAGAAGCAGACCGATAGCTGTGTGTTTGTCAACAGTGAACTCTGTGCTGTGTATGGCCACAGTCCATTAGCAGGTTTCAGCCAAAATCTTTGGCTGAAATCTTACAAACTTGTGCTGTGTCCAATCAGGGAGTGCCACCAAACCAGGAAGTAAACCCTGCATCATGGTGCCTGCCTGTGCTGCTCCTGCTTGCAGCACTTTGACTGAGTGGGCAGTAAGTGGTGTGTGTGTTTGTTGTGTGTGTTTTTTTTTTTTTTTTTTTTTTCCCTTTTTGAAGAAAAAAAAAAACTTAATTTGGTTGCACTTGAATTTTTTAGTCTTTTTCAGTATTGACTTTGTGGCGCAGCTGTCGGAGCCTGTCATATCTGTTAAATCAGATGTGCAAAAGTTTTTAAAAGCTTGCTGCTTCTCATTGGTGCGATTGGTTGATACCCTGGCAGTTTCTATTTCTTGGTCTGTTTTGCTGAATTTAGTGTAAAGCAGTGAACAGCCAAGCTGGAAATAATTGGATAAAGCCCTATCATTGGTGTAAGTGGAAATGGTAAGCCCACCGCTAAAAATATACAATTCTAATAGTTTTCATATTTCTATCGTTAAAACCGATGAGAAGAATTTTTGGACGGCTGTTCCCCTTTAAACACCCCATTGCTTGTGGCAGGTGGGGTTCTTTCTCCTCCATGCGCAGTAATCGCCATTATTCAGCATGCACTCCCTATAGACGCCTCCGTGGAATATGATCCTAATTACCAACACTCTGAAAAGAATATTGTGCAGCAATATTTCTGAATAAAGGATCTTTTTGTGTCCACCCTGCCTGCATGTGAAAAGGCTTCTGTCCCGCTCGTCATGTGGCCTGCTTCGCCTGCTCATGTTTATGTAGCAGTAACACCCACCGGAGAGAGCCCTAATAAACCGAGGTTTTATCTAGCTGCTATAGATAAAGATCATTGCTAATGGCGGCACACCCTGCACAGGATGGAGGATGGCATGCCGCAAAATATTAAGTCTCAATAGACTGGGGGGGTCAGAAAATTTCAGGAGTGTTTAAAAATTACGGCTAACGACCATCTTGGGTTTTGGTCTGGTCAGATTTAGTAGAGAGCCCTAGCTGTAAACATGGAAAGGCTTCTTGGTATCTGCAAGCCTGTAGTGTGGGGCCATCCTGTATACAGTAATGAGTGCTGTGCCCTGATGGATTTTAATCTTGGTACATTTTCAGGGTTTACATTTATCTCAGGAAGTCACTGTGCATTGCTTCAAAATGGCTGCCATTTTGGTCTGATGTCCAACCTTGCCGTTTTGGGGAAACCAACGGGCCTGCTGTCAAATGGCAGCCTGTACATTAAAGGACCTCTTGCCACAGGGTGAAGCCTCAATAGATTTACCTGGCAGAAAATGTCTCCTTTAGGCCCAACTAAAACCCATTCGAGTTGAAGGATGTCGCCATAGTCATTTTGTGAGCCATTGGAATGTGTTTTATATTAATCATTGTGAGATGATTAGGCCTTGCCATCACCATGGGTGCTGTCCCCCTCCCTCTCAGAATCTGGCACTCGTCGCTGCTCTGATCTGTGAAATGTGTGTGGCATGTTGATGTAATCGGCTTGCACTTGCAACGTGTGAATGGATGCCCACTTTATCTCCCGGCTGCCCTGCTCCATTTTAGGACATTAGACCCGCACTGTTAAGGTGCTGCCAGGATGATGATATCTGAGACGCTGTGAAGTGAGGAAGGTGTCAGATGAGGGTTTATACATAAATTGCTTAATTTTTATACATGCTGGGAGTTTGGAATCGCAGTGCAGCAGCGGGTAGTGTGAGGTCACCTCGGGTTTACTGCAGCACTAATTTTTTTTCTCTTTTCAGGTAGTTTTTGGGCGTATTCTGTATTTGTGCACCTCAGATTTTTGTACAGAGTTGCCTGTTCTCTACACAGTTTCGAAGACCCTATCCTGCAGTATGTAATCCAACAGCACACTATATGCACAGCCTGCTACAACAAAGTGTGCGCTGCCCCTCTACAGTGGGAATTTGGTAGGACTTGAAGGCATTTTTAAAATTGGTTGACTAAACCCAGGAACAAAAAATGCAATATGTTGAGGCTTACAGTCCTTGGATATGGTGGCTGCATTAGTCTCCCCAACCCCCCCCCCCCCCCCCCCCAAGCTAGGAACTTTTTCAGCAAATAACCAGGTTGTTACTACCAGAAATGCAGCCACCTTGTCACTTCCTCTTATGACAGGAGACAACAATGCTGCTTATTTCAGTGTGATGCATTTTTTTTATACAAAAATAGAACCCACAAATAATAAACAGAATCGGTTTCCCTTCTGCGACGTTCAGAGAGGCGGCATACTGGCGGAGCTGCTGTATAATGCAGGTTTTGTTACATCGGGCCTTTGTGTGAATGGAAAATTACCTTGTATCACCCGCCGCCACTCAAAAAAAATACATGTATCATAATGGCAGCCATTTTCTTCCCTCTCGTCATTGCTGTCAGACCGAAGAATCTCCCACGCTGACTGTGTGCTGATCACTTGCCTCATAAAGCCTGCAGGGAAATGGCTGATCATTTGGTGTACATGTTTCCATTCCTCCTTGTTTGGAGATGTAGATCTGCACGGAGTTCCCAGGTCTGCATACCTGCTGTGCCCATTATAAGGTGGTCACACGGTGGTCACGCGGTCCTTGGACCTTCTGTGCACATTTCAGATTCTTGATGACGCTCCCCAAGTCCAATGAAAGGGTCTTTATTGGCCTGTAGGGCAGACCAATTGTACACTGGAATGGCAGCTGAGGAGCTTGGCCATTAAGCAAGGCCCCAGTCACAAGTGAAATGAAAGTGGAGGGGGGTGAGTTTTCCTGGTTATTTCCCACGTGGTGGTTTTTTGTTTTTACCCCCTGGTGCCAATTGGTTCAGCTATCACATGCTGAAGAGTGGAGCTAAACTTCAAATATCTGCGTGTGTTTTCTTGGCATACTGCAACACCTCTAAGGCGCTTCGGTGCCATCGGAACTGTGGGCTGATGGTGGCATGCAGTTTCAGATGACAAAATGGCTTCTGATTGTCTAGCATCCCAAAGCACACCTGTGTTGTCTGCACAGCTCAGATTATTAGGCTCCTGGTGGTGGTAAGAAATCCCTGAATGTAAGAACCTATCTGACGGGCATTAAAATTTCGCTCCTTGCCCACAGTCTGTCTCTACAGCTTTACTCCAACCTCCCTGTGAACTCCTTGAGCTGGGGCTTGGGAGTGGGCACCAGCCGACAGCGCTATGTGCCAGACACCTGTTCCTGCACAAGTCGCCCTGTCAGACTTGATCCCCTCCATATCCGTCACACAGCTGGGCCAGCTTCTGCTGTTTCTTGCAAGGCATTCTGGGTACTGTGCAAAAGCCTTTTAGGCCCGGAACAAACGTTTTAAAAAAAATAATTGCAGTGCCAATTCTTATAAACTGGATTATTGAAAATATATTCATTATCATTTATTATAGTTTTAATTTTTATTATGGTTTTTGATGGACAAGTCTTGGGTAAAGGATTTGGGAATGTTCATAGTAAATTATGTCGGATTCAGCAGCTTATTTTCTTGCTGCTAGTCAACTTGTCCTGTATACAAGTTAATACCGCAGCTGTCACTTGTAAGCCTCCTTTTAGCCTAAAATGGCAGCTAACATAGAAACATTAGACCATTCAGAGTGATTCCAGGAATGTCAGATATTGAGCTCCATGCAATAAGCTGTTCATACACAAGGCAATCTGTACAATCTGCTTTTAGATGAACCAGCAATTATGTAGCTGACCTGTCTGAATACAAATAGAATAGTTTGTTTAGGGAAGGCCTTTACTACACTGTTTTGGTAGATCTGAAGCTCACCATACAGGTTACAATCTGTGTACAGTTGGTTGAAAGATGGCACTTCCTGTCCAAGCTCATTCCCTCTTCTTCTTCTTTTTTTCCCCTCCTGTTTGTTTGTTTTTTTTATTATTATTTTTAAAACAATCATAATAATGTAATGCAATGGCAGCTTCCCCAGCAGTCTGAGCTGTCACCCAAGTGACCTTGTATAACATTATAACATTCCCCCTTCTCTCTTCCCTCAGCATATACATAAAAGATTATGTGGAGGAGCTGGGCCGGCACAGGCAGTAATTGGATACTCCCAGATAGAGCTGCATGAGTAATCGTTAATCGCAATCTTTTCTCCCCTTCCTCATCTTCAAAACAGCATGTCACGATTCTTTCTAACAAGTGCAGAGTTCTCAGGACTGGAAAAAATAAATAAAAGAATCCAGGCAGCCTGCCAAGTTTTATCACATGTGATTAAGTAGAAACAAAGTTTTTTCTTTCAGGAAGGCACTCTGACGTGTAAATGAAGGAAGTTTAACTAATATATATATATATATATATAACACACACACACACACACACACACTTTTTATTTTTTGCAGAGACCCTAGAGAGTAAAATAGTGGTGGTTGCAATATTTTATGTCACACCGTATTTGCACAGCGGTCTTTCAAACACATTTTTTTGGCGGAAATAAATACACCTAAATAAAAAAAAAAAAGTAAAGTTGGCCCAATTGTATTTATTTTTTGTATAATGTGAAAGAAGATCGCGAGAATAGTGATCTTTATTCCAAAAAAATTGATTCTCATTTTAGCCAAAATCACGCAGCTCTACTCTCAGAGGAAAGAGTAATGAGGTCCACAAAGGAAAGCGGCTTTGTAAAGGAAATTGCTTTCTGTAGGCAAACGATATAGCATGTTCATAGGCATATTGCAAATTAATAAAATGTAAGTGTGAATTTAAACCTTTTCTGCGCTTCTTTTTTTTTTTTTTTTTCTCTGCATGGCTTTAAATTGATCTTGCAGGAAAATTGAACTTTCAGGGAAAAAAAAAAAAAATCTATAGCATGTTTGTTATATCAGGTGTTGACTTGCATCGGGTTGCAGAAACTGATTCAAATGGAATGCGTTTCCAATGAACCCTAATTTGTTTAAAAATAAAAAAAACACATGACCCATTTCTTAGACGTTTGGGTGCCATTTAAAATGAATAGCATGGAAACACCCGTTACGTGCGGTACTGCAATGTGCAAGTGCACCTGACCCCCTAGCGGTGCAACTGCTGTGATTTCTTGAAACTGTCCAAAATGTTGCGTCATTTTAACAATTGGAAAAAGCTCTGCTCAAGTGAATATTTCATAGATTTTTTCTTATTTCGACACTGGCACTAATCGTGAAAATACCAGCTGGACCCATCTACTTAACACTCTGAAAGAATAATCTTCCTCGGTCCCTATTTTACAGGCCTATCCTACTGCAGTGAACAAAGCACCGCTGTCTCGACTTCATGAAACTCGCCAACTACCGTTGTTGGTCACAGTTGATCTTGTCGACTGATACCATGGCGGTCTCTTCCCTACCCTGGCTCCCTCCTGTTCATTACCTGGTCCCAGTAGGTCTAATGTCTAGCTCACTCTTTGGATTATGGGACTCTAAAATATTCTACGGGTCTGATTGTCGCTCCCCCCCCCCCCCCCCCCCCATATCTCCTTTTTTAAGACCCCTCGTTGTCCATTATTCCCTCCAGGCTGCGAAAATCCGTCCCAATTTTCTTGGTGGACCTCGAATGGTTTCACGGACATTCATTCCCTGTTTTACTCCTCCTAGGATTCTAACATTGACGCCTCTCTCCCTACTCCATATACTGACTCCTTTTGAGAGCCTATGCAGGGCCAGACCCCTGGGCATCATATCCCTGGTATAGTCATCTATAAGTTCAGCAAAAAACCCTCTACTGAGGCCTTATCTTCAATGGGGGGAAAAAGAACTCGGGACAGTTGGACCCAGAGGATTGGCAGATTATGACTATAGCGCTTTCTAAGTTAAATTGTTCTTATATTAGAGAATGCCTATAAAGTATTGTATAGGTGGTATTGTACACCAGCTAGATTGGGTCATTTTATCCCTACTTACACGCCTCTCTGCTTTCGGATGTTCACAGGAGGGATCCATGGTGCATATTGTGGTCATGCCCAAGGACATGCAGGTTATGGGTCAGAATCTATACACTTCTTCGCAATTTATTTCATGTTAACCTCAAAATGGACTCCTATGAACCCCTGCGAGGCAAGCCTATTGAACTGCTACGTCCGGAACGGCAATTGGCCCAACAGCTCTTTACTGCAACTAAATTAACTATTGCCGGGGCATGGAAGACTCCCATGCTTGGCTTTGAGGCTGTCAAAAATCGCATGAATGATATCATGGTGAATGAGAAGCTTACAGCCATCTTGGATACACATGACAAATTTCTGCGCGATTGGCAACCGTGGATCACTTATTCTCAGCCCTCCCGGTTCGACACATACCCTGTGGACTCTTCTCCCTTTTTTTTTTGTGTGTGTTTACGTGCCGCGTTTGCGTTTTTTTAGAAGCGTAATAAAAAGAAATGGTGTAAAACGCCTATAAATGGAACGCGGGTTACCGTGTTTAGTCGCGTTTTGGCGTCTGAAACCTGGTAGTCTTCGGCGTCTGAACTCAATTTTTTTGCTTTCAAAGAAACTCTGTTAAATGCAACTGCCTAAAAACGGCATAAAACAAAACTGTTCATGGTCACATAGGATAACATTGAATGAGTTCGGGGGCAGTTGAAAAAAGTGTCCAACTGCCTCTGAACGTCCGTTTAGCAGCGTCCCGTGTAGACTAAAACTAAATCGAAATTTGCTGCCAAAATGAACACTGATGGGACGTCCATGATACCTCGAAGGGTTGCTTTTGGACTTCTCCTTACTGTTACCTGGGTCATTATATTTAATTCTGTGTAATGTCACTGCTTATGTTCTCCCTATTTGTCTTTGGCCTCATGTTTGTTTTATTACAAGATGTAACCATCTAACTGCTGTCCATATATGTTGGTTTATCTATTAATAAACTTTTTTGGAAAAACAATATACCGGTAACTTTTCTTCTCCCCTAATTCATTTTTTAGTTTTGGATAGAGTGGAGAGGGATTAGAATGCCAGTGAAGTTTTTGCTTGTCTGTATCCCCATTGGGGAGATTTACTGTCCCTATTTGTCCTGTTTACCATTATCACCGAGAGTGAAAGTGAATGAAAGAAAATCCAGGATTTTGTGTTCCCAGAATATTGAAAGATTTTGTTAATTTAAATTTTTTTTTTTTTTGGGTTTTTTTTTTTTAAGTGTCCCGTGATCGTGTCACGGAGCTGCAGAACGGGGGGATGCCTGTGTAAACAATGCACTTCCCTGTTTTGCCTTGTGACAGGACACTGATCTACTGCTCCCTGTCATTGGGAGCAGTGATCAGTGTTGTGTCGCATTGTAGCCCAGCCCCCCCACAGTTAGAATCACTCCCTAGGACACACTTAACCCCTTCCTCGCCCCTAGTGGTTAACCCCTTCCCTGACAGTGTCCTTTACACAGTTATCAGTGAATTTTTATAGTGCTGATCGCTGTATAAATGACAATGGTCCCAAAATGGCATCAGAAGTGTCCGCCATAATGCGGACACGCGTTAATCGCAGATCGCCGCCATTTCTTATAAAAAAACAGAATAAAAAAATCAATGCCATAAAACTTTCCTCTATTTTGTAGATGCTATAACTTTTGCGCAAACCAATCAATATACGCTTATATGCAAGTTTTTTTTTTTTTCACCAAAAATATGTGGAAGAATACATATCAGCCTAAACTGAAGAAATAAAATTAGTTTTATATATTTTTTGGGGAGATTTATTATAGCAAAAAGTAAAAAATATATTGCTTTTTTTTTTTTTTTTTCAAAATTGTCTTTTTTTTTTTTTGTTTTTTTTGTTTATAGTGCCACCAAAACACAAGCTCTATTAGTGGGGGGAAAAAGTCAGTTTTGTTTGGGAGCCACGTCGCACGACCGCACAATTGTCAGATGCAGTGCAAATCGCAATAAATGGCCTGGTCATTGGACAGCCAAATCCTCTGGGGCTGAAGTGGTTAATGGGGACAATTAGTAAATTCTCTTGACCCTCCTGAAAACCAGGGATTCCCTCGCTCTGAATTTTATCCCACTTCCTGACTATCTACAATGGGACAAAGGGCAAGAAACAAGTGACCGGGTTAAAACTTTCCCTTACTCTATCCATGCTGAAAAAATAAATTTTTGCCTGTAGTTCTTAATCTTTTGTTGTTCTTAGTTGGTGGTGCTCCAGACTATGGGGGTATATATGTGTGTGTGTGTGTGTGTGTGTGTGTGTGTGTGTGTGTGTGTATATATATATATATATATATATATATTCTAGAAAGGGTAAAGCTTATTTTTTTGTAAATCAGGTTGCTTTGATGTTCTTCTACGGCGTCTTGTATAAATAAAAATCATATAGGGTTTAGTTGCAGAATTCGATGCTGCCGTTTAGAGCATAGTGGCCCCCAGAGGAAATATCTCTTGAAACTGGCAGGTGCCCCTCCCCCAGGGATTTGAAAGGAGTTTTATGAAGTCATCTTCATACTGTGTGTCTGTGTATACAGGATGTGAACCTCCATTATACAGGAAACTACCAATAAACATAGTTTATTTTTACTGCAGAAAGTAAGCTTTGTCTCTAACCATGATATTGACTCATTCTGGTAAGCTTTCTGGCCCCACCTTCATGCTTTGCTACTGTCTGACCCTTGAAGCTTTGCGCTGCTTCTCTCTTTGCCCTGACATTTCCAGGCGCTGAAAGCCTTGCTGCCGCCTGCTCTCTGGCCGCTGAGAGCCTTGCTGCTGCCTGCTCTCTGGCCGCTGAGAGCCTTGCTGCTGCCTGCTCTCTGGCCGCTGAAAGCCTTGCTGCTGCCTGCTCTCTGGCCGCTGAAAGCCTTGCTGCTGCCTGCTCTCTGGCCGCTGAGAGCCTTGCTGCTGCCTGCTCTCCACTGCGCTTCTCTGCTGCCCTTTGGTTCTGCTGACTCTGCTTCGCCACACTGCGACCCCCCCCCCCCCCCCCCCCCACACACACACACCAGGGATATGATTTGCAATTAGCGGATCTCCAGCTATTGCAAAACTACAAGTCCCATCATGCCTCTGGGTGTCATGCTTGTGGCTGTCAGTATTGCTGTCAGTATTGCTATGCCTCATGGAACTTGTAGTTCTGCAAAAGCTGGAGATCCGCTAATTGCATATCCCTGCTCTACACCATACTCTGCTGCCCTATGGATTTTCCAATACTTTGTGCATTTCTGAGCTGCCCTGTGGGCTCCCTGATGCCCTGCTCCATTGTGCTTGTGTACCATTTCTCTTCACCCTCAGTTGGGTTATTGTGCATCCTTCTGGGTTTGTGACTACATGCTGTTCCTTGCATCACTGGTCCCTTGTCCACTTGTTCTGCTGCCCACTCTTAACCCAGGATGCCCTGCTCCACAGCTCTTGCGCCTCCTGTCTTCATACACTCAAGTTGGTTTATTCATCCTTCTGTTTTTTTGGCACTCATGAGTAACTCATGAGTAGTGTTGAGCAGAATATGCCATATTCGATTTCGCGATATATCTCGAATATATATTCGAATATTCGAGATATATTCGCTAAATTCGAATATTCGTGATATTTTATCGAAAGTAAATGATTGCGATTTTTCGCTATTGCGAATGCGAAAATAATTGCGATTTTTTGATAACTGCGGTAGGAGCACTCTGATTGGCTCAGAATATTCGTGATATTTTATCGAAATATCGCAACATGCGAATGCGATATTTATTGCGCAATTTCGAGAAATGCTGGAGGAGCGCTCTGATTGGCTCAGAATATTCGTGATATTTTATCGAAATATCGCAACATGCGAATGCGATATTTATTGCGCAATTTCGAGAAATGCTGTAGGAGCACTCTGATTGGCTCAGAATATTCGTGATATTTTACAATACAAAATAATTGCGAATATTCGGCAAATGCGGAAGGAGCACTCTGATTGGCTCAGAATATTCTTGATATTTTACAATACAAAATAATTGCGAATATTCGGCAAATGCAGAAGGAGCACTCTGATTGGCTCAGAATATTCTTGATATTTTACAATGCAAAATAATTGCGAATATTCGGCAAATGCAGAAGGAGCACTCTGATTGGCTCAGAATATTCTTGATATTTTACAATACAAAATAATTGCGAATATTCGGCAAATGCGGAAGGAGCACTCTGATTGGCTCAGAATATTCTTGATATTTTACAATAGAAAATAAAAAGTGTTTTGCATTGGTGGTGATTCTTTACTCTATCCATCTGTCACAGCCGTTTGTCAATCAAACACCTTGAAGATTGAACACGTTCATGCTGCATGCTTTGGACTTTTTTTCACTTCACATATCAAAGACATTTTTATGAAAGATTATTTTTCTATTATTGGGACTATATTTCTTTATATATTTGTTTCACTGTGTATTTCACAAGTTATTTGCGCTTGCTTATTTTATAATTTGCCCACATGTCTTGTCACTAGACATATTTTTTATTCTTGTAGAGCGACTCCATTTTCTGTCTTGTATTAATTTATGTTGTATAACATTTTTGAGTTGCTGCTGTATTCTCCCCTTTTTTAAGGTATGCGCAATTTTTTCCTTCTTACAAAAAATAATAATATCAAACATACAAATATTCATAACATACACATACACATACACAAAGCCCCCCCCTTTTGCATCAGAGACAATCAGAGTTCTCCTACCACAGTTATCGAAAATTCGCAATCATTTTCGCATTCGCAATAGCGAAAAATCGCAATTTTTTTTTTTTCAATTTGGCAACATAATAGGATCGCCTCAGCTTAGCTACTCGGCCCAGGGTCTCTAATCATACCAGCAATGCTTTTAGACGTCGATAGGATGTGATCTGTTTTAAAAATCAAATTGAAAAAATGCGAATATTCGGAATTGCGAATATTCACCGCGAAATTCGAAATATAGCGCGATTTCTCGAATATGCTATATTCGAGTCGAATATTCGCAATGCGAATATTCGTGAGCAACACTACTCATGAGGTGTCATGTCCTTTCCTGCAGGGTCATCCAGGGTCTTGGAAATCAGTTTTATTGTTTCCAGGTATGGTCTGTCTCAGGATGTGATCGCAGTCCT
Source organism: Rana temporaria (assembly GCF_905171775.1). Lineage (NCBI taxonomy): Eukaryota > Metazoa > Chordata > Amphibia > Anura > Ranidae > Rana > Rana temporaria. The sequence continues at coordinate 363,172,430 of NC_053491.1, read as the reverse complement.
GTGTCACCTTCCTCTGCCCTCCAGTATGAAATATTCCTGGCATGTGACATCTCTTCCTGTGTTCTGCATCACAACACACATGAACCTTTCTCCACATCTGACATTCTTCTGACTACCCCAACTCTCAGCAAAGGAGGATGTTTTGTCAGATGGGCAAATATTTACTAGTGACCCATCGTGTGTGTATGTAAATTTGTTTAATCCACAAAGTGTTCTTTATTATCTTCATGTGTATTGGCACATACATCAATCGGCCATAACTTTATGACTACCAACCTTATATTAAGTAGTTCCCTCTTTTTTGCTACCAAACCAACCCTGCCTTGTTGAGGCATGAACTCCGCTTGACCTCTGAAGGTACACTGTGGTATCTGACACCAAGCCATCAGTAGCAGAATCTTTAAGTCCTGTGGGTTGCGAGATGAAGCCTACATGGATGGGACTTTTTCCAACACATCCCACAAATACTCACTGAGATCTGGAAAATTTGGAGGGCGAGGCAACACCTCAGACTCATTGCATCCTCAAACCATTCGTGAACCATTTGTTCAAGTGACAGGGCAAATTATCCTGCTGAAAGAGGCCACTTCCATCAGGGAATACTGTTTCCATGAAGGGATATACTTGGTCAGCAACAATGTTTAAAGCGGAGCTCCACCCTAAAGTGGAACTTCCGCTCATCGGAACCCCCCCCCCCCTCTGGTGTCACATTTCAGGGGGAGGGGGATGCAGATACCTGTCTAAAGACAGATATTTGCACCCACTTCCGGCCCCAAAGTCTGCAGGTAGACTGCGGGCAGGACGTCAGACGTCACCTCTTTGCATAGCGGTCCCTGTTAACTAGAGCCATTGGAATACATAGAAAACACTGCATGCATTTTTAGTGCAGAAACTGCATCTGGTGTAACTAGCACTAAAGGGGGAACTGTGATGTGAAGGGGGGCTGAGGTCAGACTCCGTGAATATCCTGTCCACTACGACCACGCACCTTAAATTGTGGTGCTGTAATTGGGACAGGAAATTCTAATTCTCCCTGTTCATTTTAAATAGATTTTGGTTATTTTCTTGAGATTTTTTTTTTTTTACTTTTTTGGCTCGCACTCCAACTAGGGCTTCTGTCTAAATAAAGCTTGTACGCTCTGTGGATACCTGTACAATTGTTTGTTTTATTTTTTTTATATATTCAGGACATTGGAGTGTAAGCTCTATTGGTATATTTAGTGTATTTTCAGTAGTATGAGGGTGCTGCACCTCCACCTTCCTTATTGTCCCTAATGCATGATTTTGCATGTCCTGGAAATGTCCCAATCGTCTATAACCCAAGGCGGTAATTTGGGCTATCTGATCCCTTTTTAGTAACTTCCCCAGTTGGGCATTTTCTGCCCTTCGTGTCTCCACTGTTGTAGTCCATAGATTGTATGACCATTCTCCCCCACCATGTACAGTGGAATGTTTGCACTGCACAGCTGAAGAACGATGCCCAAGTGCTGGTGAGGTTCCAGCCAGCGCAATTTTGCCCTCTTCTTCCCACCTCTCGTTTGCACACTCCAGAACAGTGGCAGCCCGGACAATAAGATCGTTTGTTTCCAGCCTGATGTCCTAAATGTTTTATTACGAACACACTCCACTTAATTCCCTTCTGCAAGCGTCTGATTGCATGCCAAAATAACCGCGTCGCTATCCAGAATCAGCAGGCTGCGCAGGCCCAGCGTTCGCTGAGTGATATTAACTGATGGGATGCACATAACTTGGATTTAAACAATGGTTCTCTTTGCAGGGAAAGTTTCACTTTCTACCAAGTGACAGTCCCTTTCCCGGTCCAGGGATGATAAAACCAAATTCTAGCTTTGTTTTCAGCAAATAACATTATATGCAAGGCTTTAAGAAGTAACGGAAGGTGACCGTGTTCTGATGGTGAAGGCAGGAGATATTTGTGCACAGCTAACTTTCTGTCTGGTATACTTTGTGTGTACAACAGTGATCACCGCAGGTTATCGCTGGCTGTGCAAAATGGCTATGAATAACTTTGGCTACTGGCAACCTGTCATTGAAGTGGATAGGCTTGGCAGCCACAGCTAGTTGCTCACAAATGTTAAACGCAGGAATCAGGAGATTCCTGCTGCTGCTATTTGCATTGTGGCAAAAGACTATCTAAACATACCCCAACTTGGGGTGCCTACACACAACACACACACTATAAAGTCTACACACCCCTGTTTTTGAATTGTCAGGTTTCTGTGACGTAAAAAAATCTCCACCTTTTTTTTCTGCTGTAATAAAATCAAAAGGTACTTCAACAAATTATTGGTTTAGGGGCGTGCACACTTATGCAATGTCATTTTTTAATTTTTTTTTTTAATTGCTTCCACCTAAGATTTTTTTTTTATTTATTTTTTTTCAACCGAGTTGTACAGTTAATGGGTCACATTAAAGGTGAAAAAAGTTCTGAAATATTACCTTTGTCTCCCATATTTATTTTTTTCTATCGCAGAAAACTGACATTTTAACAAGGGTGTGTAGACTTTTTTACTGTGTGTGTGACCTCAGATTGCGAGTAATGTGGTTTGTTTCATAATATGAGCTGGGGTGTTTTTTTTTTTTTTTTTTTGTATAATTCTAACTTAATTTTGCGAGCGCTGTCTCGCAAGATTAGCAGGACTCAAGCCTCAGGTGTGCAGTACCGCATGTGGCCAGATGTGGGGGCACCAGAGACACTCTGTTCCTGAGTATCTCTGGCAAGCCCCCCCAAACCTCTGCCCACATGCGGTACTGCATACACTAGCAGTGACACTATAATGCATTAGCCGAGTTTCCTATGGGGAAACTTGCTTTGATACGAGTTCTTTGGATTGCAAGCATGCTTCTGGAACGGATTATGCTTGTAATCAAAGGTGTGTGTGTGTATATTTATATGCGTGTGTGTGTGTGTGTGTGTGTGTGTGTATGTGGTACCCATTGCAGCACAGTTCAAATAAAAACATTAGGTCTACATAACCTATTGTGTATATTGATCGGTGATTTGTGTGCCCAGTCTATAGGTTTTCAGCACTTTTATTGGTGCGCCTCACAGTGGCTGAATATTCTTGATTCCAGAGCAATCGCTAATGATGCTTCATCACAGTAAATCATCATTTTTGAGAAGTTGATTTTGGGTGACACGAGTTGCTGCATGTAGCTGTTATATGTCCATGTGCCGAGGGCTCTTGTTTAGCATTGAATTGTACCAGTGTGTTATGGAAAGCAAACTACTAAATACAGATTAAATACACTCTCCACCTATCAGCGTGTTCTTTGCACGTGAGCACTGATTGACTCCGACTCTGTTTTTGCTTCTCCCTTTCTGATTTATAAAGTGGTAAATATCACTTTCACGGCAGGTGAATTTTGCATGTGGTTTGAAATGACAGTAATTTAGAAATTTTTGTTCAGGGGGACTTTAAATGAGACCTATAACTAGAGTAAGCACATAGGATGTAAAACAAAGTATTACTTGTATGAGTTTATTACATAAAATCTGTTGTGTTTTTTTTTTAGGACTTTGCAGTGACTACTTCAAAACAAAAAAAAATTAAAACACAAACCATATATACAACACTCCACCTCTTTCTTTAACCCAGATTAACCACTTGCCAACCATCCACCGTCGTTTTACGGCGGCAGGTCGGCTCCCCTGCGCAAGAGCACGTAATGTAGGCTCTCGCACAGGCCACAAGGGGAGCGTGCGCGCCGCCCGCTTGCCCCCGGGCACCCGCGATTGCACGTTAGAGCGGGGACCGGGAGCTGTGTGTGTAAACACACAGCTCCCGGTCCTGTCAGGGAGAGAAATGCTGATCTTCTGTTCATACAATGTATGAACAGAAGATCAGTAATTTCCCCTAGTCAGGCCACCCCCCCTACAGTTAGAACACACCCAGGGAACATACTTAACCCCTTCCCCGCCCCCTAGTGTTAACCCCTTCACTGCCAGTGGCATTTTTATAGCACTGATCGCTATAAAAATGCTAATGATCCCCAAAATGTGTCAAGTGTCCGCCATAATGTCACAGCACCGAAAATAAAATCACTGATCGCCACCATTACTAGTAAAAACATTTTTTTTGGGATAAAATACCCCCTATTTTGTAAACGCTATAACTTTTGCGCAAACCGATCAAACGCTTATTGCGATTTTTTTTTTTTTTTTTTTTCTACGAAAAATATGTAGAAGAATACGTATCGGCCTAAACTGAGAATTATTATTTTTTTTTATATATTTTTGGGGATATTTATTATAGCAAAAAGTAAAAAAATATTCACTTTTTTTTCAAAATTGTCGCTTTATTTTTGCTTATAGCACAAAAACTAAAAACCGCAGAGGTGATGAAATACCACCAAAATAAAGCTTTGTGGGGAAAAAAGGACGCCAATTTTGTTTGGGAGCCACGTCGTACAACCGTCGGTTAAATCGATGCAGTGCCGAATCGCAAAAAGTGCTCTGGTCTTTGACCAGCAATATGGTCCGGGGGTTAAGTGGTTAACAAACCCATACATAGCCTATGGTAAGACAATATATCTTGCTCAATAATACATCTTACATAACGCCTGTTTTCAATTCACTTATTTACTAAACTACATGCCTGTTACCTACATATGTTATAATGGTCCATGTATGCACAATGACTGTAATGTTTTCTTTACTTATGTCAAGTCGGCTTTGTACTCAATAAAAGTTTGTAAACAAAAAAAAACAAATTGCTCCTGAAGACCCCTTACCCTCTGGGGCATTTTTCAGGCGCTTTTGGACTAAAAAAAAATTGTGCCTATAAAGCGCCTTCCGTATAGCTTTACCGTTGACGAACGCCCCACCCCAGTGTGACAGTAGCCTACCTAACCTTTTAGTGAGAGCATATACTTTTTATATAATTTTATGTAACATCAGCATTGTGAAATAGATACAAATGGTTATTTTAGACAATCCAGTATGAGCTTCAGAAATCTCCCTGCACTCTGTACTGACTCTGCTTACTAAGACTCCTCCTATTAGTTCCTCTGTAGATCAGAAGGCAGGCTCTGTGAAATGTGTGCCTACTCACAGGACATAGTGACTACATTTCACAGATGTAAAAGTGTCGGGATAGGTTTACAAACTTTAAGATAATTTGCATTAATGGTAGTAGGCTGAAAGTAGTAGATGTATGACGTGGCAATGAATATATGATTTAAAATTTCGACCAAAGACATGTTTAAAACTTCATGTGATGGGTGACCAAGAAAGCTTGGGGAGGATGTCTTATTTTCAAGTTGGTTGTAAAATTCTTACAGGAAGCGCAAGACGAGACTGCAGGAAGTTGTGACGTTCTCCCTGTCTGGGCTGCCATGGCTGCGCTCTGTGACCCCCTGCAGCACTCTCATATGTGGCTAAAGCCTTTGTGGCAGAGTAAATATCATTGCAGCTGCTGTGGACACCGCAAGTCCTAGCCAATGTAAGCCCGTGTCGTGGCTTACTGAGATTTTTAGTACCACAGTAGCTGCAAGGTCTTGCAGCCCAAGCTTGTTCGAAGCAAGATGTTGGGTCTTATTCACACTTCGTGCCATTGGGCAATGTTACCCAATGCAGTCCCGAAGACCCGACAAAAAGCTTTGCATTGTATAGGACTAGTTCACATCGTCCTGCTATGCTGGTGTGCTTTGTAATACAATGATCAGACTTGCATTCTATCTCAGTTCACTGTGTTACAATGTGTAAAAATGCATCACAACAGTTTAAGTATTATTTAGGTAAAGTTTCTAACCAGTTAGACTGCCCACCTCATATATATACTGCGACAAAGTGGCTGTATTGCATGAAACAATGTACCTGTATGTTTTGTGCACTAAATGGCGTGGACGCATGCGCTTGCTGCACGGAGGAGGAGCCGATGCGCTTTATCAGGCAGACCCCATGTCCGCCGGCCACCTGCGATCGCTTCAGAGGCAGACCCTGTTCTGACGGGAGAACATGGAGATCATCTGTTCCTACTAATCGGGAACAGCAATCTGTGTTCCTGTCAGTACTTCCCCCACACAGTTAGAAACACACTGAGGGAACACATTTAACCCTTTGCTTGCCCCTGTAGTTAACCCCTTCCCTGCCGGTGTCATGTATACAGTGATCAGTGCATTTTTAAAAAAAAAAAAATTTAAGCAGTGATCACTGTATTGTTTTCACTGGTCCCCAAAAAGTGTCACTTGGTGTCAGATTTGTCGGCCGCAATGTCGCAGCCCCGCTGCAAATTGCTGATCGCCGCCATTACCAGTAAAAATAACAAAACATTTAAGTCCATAAATCTATCCTGTAGTTTGTAGACACTATAACTTTTGCACAAACCAATATAAGCTTATTGGGATTTTCTTTTACCAAAAATATGTAGCAGAATACACATTGGCCTAGCCTAAATTGATGAAGAAAATTTTAACTTTTTTTTTTTTTTTTAATTGGCGTAGTAGGTAAGGTTGAATAAAGACAATCGTCCATTCAGTTCAACCAGGTGCTTGTGTGTCAGTGTCTCTATAATTGTTTCTCATATGCCTGTATGTTGTGCTCTTTAAGATGCACATCCAAGAGTGTCTTAAACGTTCATTGGTGTGCCTCAGTGGCTTAAAGTGGATGTAAACCCACTCTCATCCTTTCTAAACTACTGCTATGGTGCTGATCTATACGGATATACATGCCTCCTGCATGTATCCTTACCTGTCAAATGTCTCCCCTCAGTTCTTATAACAGAAACTGTAGATTCTGTGGGTGGATCTGTTGTCTGGAGCTCTGTGGGTGGAGTCGTGATGTCAGACTCCCAACCCTCCTCTACACTCCCCTTGTCAACATGCATTTTTTCCTGTGTATTCCTTACACTAAATTCTGCTATGATCACTAACATTCAGTCAAAATCCAAAAATATAACCACATGACTTCAGAAAAGGAGTGGGGGTTGAAATTAAAAAATAATGCCTGTCTCCAGGCTAGTGCATGAGATATGTAAATAACCTGTTATTCAAAGAAAGGGGGAGGAACTGACTAAGGTTTTTCTCTGTAAGTCCGTTTTTATTTCACTGAACAATAAAATAGGATTGCTCAGAGCTGGATTAACTGTGTGGCAGGACTGGGCACAGATGATAGGAAATCTTATACTGTACTTTGTGACATAAATAAAAAAATAATTCGGGTTTACATCCACTTTAACATTCTTCAATCCAGAGCAATCACTAATGATGGTTCATCATTACTGCAGAGCAGCACATTTTTCTTTTTGAGAAGTTGATTTTGGGTGAAACGGGTTACTGCAACTTATTACTGCTGCATGTAGCTCTTGTCACCTGGCTATGCGCTGGGTGCTCTTGGTTAGCATTGAATTATCATCCTGTGTTTGTTTTTTTTTTTTTTTTCACCCATGAGGCTTTGGAATGCTAGACGTGATTTTATTTGACAGCGTATGCAGCTTTGGGATTGGGGTACAGTCAAACTTCTTCCTTCTCTTCTTCCTTTTTTTTATTTTTGTGGAATCTGTTGAATGCAGACGATTTTATAAATGGCATTAATTTCACATATATAACCGGTTTTGTAATGGGGGGGGGGGGGGATACACAACTTCTTTTTCTTTTTTTTTTTTTTTTTTGATACTATTGCTAACTGCCTTGCACTTAGAATGCACAATTGTATGAAGTCAATGTTTTCTTATATGTTGCAATCCATCATAATAATAATAACATTTAGTATTACTCATGATGCTATTTTTTTTTTTTTACTGGAGTTCCATCAGTAGTAACTCGTCTATTCTTTTGTGTTCCAGGTAAAAGATGGCAGTCCTTTAGAAGAGCCTAAAAAGAGAGCCGCAGTGGTGGCTCCCCATCCCCCCTACCCCTTCCGGCCTGAACTATGGAGAATGGCCAAAATGGTAGGGTGAACCCGGCTCACGTCCTGTTTGACCGCTTTGTCCAGGCCTCCACCTGCAAGGGGACATTCAAAAGTTTTCAGGAACTATGCGACCACCTGGAGCTGAAACAACGGGACTACCGCTCCTTCTACCCCAAACTCAAGTCCAAACTTAACTACTGGAAGGCCAAAGCCCTGTGGACGAAATTGGACAAACGATGTTCCCACAAGGACTACAAGAAGGGCAAGGCCTGCAGCAACACCAAGGTGAGTTGGGCAGGAATAATGGAAAGTTCTAATACAGTTCAATCACTTTACACTTTGTTGTTGTAACATTTGCCTGTTGGTAACCTTTGACAGGGCTGAACAGTGTTTATTGCTTGCTTTCATATTTCCATTGTTTTATTTTGAGAATTGTTTTTGATGCATTTTTTTTTAAATTGGTGAGAAACAAGTGCAACTTTTTTTTTTTTTTTGTTTAGTTTTTATTGTGGTCTGTGTTCCTACAGGGCAAATTCACTCTGTTCTTGTGACCATTGTCTCTGGGATTGAAAGTGATGGGTAATCCAAATGTTGTAATCCAAATGTTGGGAGTTGTCACCAGAACAAGGTGTGAGGGGGAAATCCTTTCAGTGGGGGCACCTGTTCTGGTAACAACCAAGAGGGAAAATACCACATTGTGGATACTAGATGGCCCTGATGATCATAGGAAAAATGTATGTACTGCAAATGTCAGTGCCCATACAGTAGCCATTAATATGGCATTTTCCTGATTCCCTCTTTATTCATTTAAAAAAAAAAATGTTTGACCTGGAGAGAAAATGGCATGAGAACATTCAATTTTACCCCCATGCACACAGCATGATTTTTATTTATTTATACACTAAGGCCTCTTTCACATGTATCTGTACCTGTGTTTCTGCTTGCTCAGCAGGGATCTCTTCGTTGATCCCCACTGAGCCGGCAGATGACAGGGCGGTCCCTGCACTGTGCAGGGACCGCCCTGTCAGAACTCCGCTCTCCCCTATTGGGGGATCAGATGAACGTGGACAGTCTATCTGTGTTCTCCCAATCCGCTCTGCAGACAGATGTAAAAATATAGGATTTTCCTCCGTCTGCAGAATCGGAGGATTGCTGACACTGATGAGATCGGGTGTCGGCGGGTGATCATCTTCTGACACCCGCTATCTCATAGGGATCAATGTAGGTCCCTTTTTTCATCCGTAGATGGATGAAAAAGCGAACATACGGTCCGTAGGTGGGAAAGGGGCCTTATTTGTGTGCCTGTTACCCATCATCTATTAATAATAATAATAATAATAATAATAATAATAATATTATTATTCATATAGCGCCAACAGTTTTGCGCAGCACTTTACAACATGAGGGCAGACAATGCAGTTAAAATTCAATACAGAAGGAATCTGAGGGCCCTGCTTGTTTAACTTCCAAGATTGTAAGCTCTAAACTTTTTGTTAAAGGCCAAGCTAGCCTTTTGTTTTCTCCTGGTTTGATTTACTTTTCATCAGCCACCCGAAACGAGAACAGAAATCTGTCTGTGTTGCTTATATTTTTCATGTAGAAAGACTGGACACTTTTATATTACTCACTTGTCTGTCTCTACAGTGTCTGATTATTGGCGCTGGGCCATGCGGTCTGCGTACTGCCATCGAGCTTTACTTCCTCGGGGCCAGGGTAGTGGTAGTGGAAAAGAGAGATGCCTTTTCGCGGAACAACGTCCTTCATTTGTGGCCCTTCACCATCCATGACCTGCGGGGACTGGGAGCCAAGAAATTCCATGGCAAGTTCTGTGCTGGGGCCATCGATCACATCAGTGAGTATTGTGAACTCTGCTATGACATTGCAATTTGAATCTGGAAGTTTCCTCTGGATGTATGTGCATGTTTTTTTAAAGCCGAAACCAAGTTGGGTCTAACTTGGTGGTTGTAAACCTCAGATATGAAATATGAACAAAGCATGTCTCTCTATAGTGTGCACTAAATGTCATTTCTGTCTGCTGTTTCGTTCCTCTATCGTCATGAATCCCGACTGACACATGCTTTCCTGACACCAAAAAATAAAAAAATATGAAACTGAGGGATCTCCAGCAGATTGACAGCCTTAGCTCTGTTCCTGGGAGGTCGGTGTGTCCCTTTCCTCCAATCTGCTTTCAGAGCTCTCCTCACTTAGCTCTGCAGAGTGCAACTTCAGCTCTCTGCCCCCTTTTATTTCCTGATGTCTCAGACAAGCTTTAAAAATTCTGGACTTTGAACGACTGTAGATAAGAGAATACTGCAAATATACAGATAAAACTTATGTAGGATGATCTTTCATCTGTGTATCACCTGAGGATAGTCACTTCTCTGGGTATATGTAAGGGTTTACAACCACTTTAAGGCTTCATTTCCACGGACGTTTTTACAGCCACTTTTCTGAGCGTTTTTTGCAGCTTAAAAACAGTTCTCCGTGTTAGTCTATGACCTCATGCCCACCATGACGTTTTTGAGCTGTAGATGGCTGAGCCGTTTTTAAACTACAAAAAAAAACAGCTCCAGCTTTAGAGCTGTAAAAACGCCAGACTTTAAACGCTCAAAACCGCTGCGTTTTTGAGCTCCAGCTAAAAAAAAAAACATGGACAGGCATTTTTAAGCTGAAAAAAAGGCTAAAAAAAGTGGCTGTAAAAACGTCCATGGAAATGAAGCCTAAAGAGAAATGCCAGCCTTGCCTTTTCCCATACTTTTAACAAATCTTGTGACAATACAGTTAAAAAAAAAAGCTTGCATCTCCAAAATATAACTCTTTGAAGCTGCAGCAGCTATGTTGCGCCTGCCTTCATTTTCTTGTCCGAACAACTTCAATCATCAATACCATGTCCTCCTGATCCAGACTGTTGTTTGCTTGCTGCTCAGATGTTGGCTTTCTCCGCCAACAATCATTATTGCTTTTCGTAATGTGTTGGTGTAATCTTTAGGGCTGTACAGCTGTTCCTGAGCATTATATGAAAAACCACCTCCCCAGTATCACTTTAGACATGCATTTTCTTACCTGCTGGCTACTGAGTGGCACAGACTTTAGATGTACAATCAATATGCTGGTTGCTGAATTTCATATGTTTAAAATGTCAGTACAGTGATTTAGGGGGGGGGGGGGGGGGGCTACCATTTAAGCTTGCCCCCCCTCAAGACCAAGCCTACTGCTTCAGTTGTCTCTTGAAAAAGATTTAGGCCTCATGCACACTGGACGTTAAAATAAAGTTCTAAACGCCAGTAGCGTTGCAGTGAGTTCAACTTTTTTCAAAGCTTTTGCAATATCGTTTTTTAGTGTTTGCGGTTTTTGATGCAATGAAAAAAAAAAACGCTGGTAAGCGACGTTTTTGAACGTTGATTGGCGTTTATCAGCATTAGAGCGTTTTTACAGCTGAAAAACGTCTCTCAGAACCCACTTTTTTTGTTTGACTGCTCAAACGCCACTGCCAAAAACTGCCAATAACAGCCTATGTGTGCATGGACACATAGGATAACATGGATAATTTAATGACTGTAGAAAAAGTCTACTGCCAAAAACAGCTGCTGTTAAAAAAATCCAGTGTGCATGAAGCCTTAAGGGCAGAGTGCCTGTCAGCCCTTTCCCCCAAACTTGATCTCATACAAGGAAAGACCAGCAGAAAGCCTCACCAATGAAGTAATAAAGTTTACGATAATATATGTTGTATAAGTTTAATACAATTATGTATTTGCATTTTTCCTTGGAAAAAGGTTGATGAAAGGGGCATATGATCACTATGTAGAAGGGGGCATATGATCACTATGTACAACCATTTCAGTTAACCCCTTGTTTAGCTATGCATAGTTGCAAAAACTGATTTTTCAATTTTAGATCTTCTAGTCTTGTAGGTGTTTGTGCAAAGATGATTAGTGTAAGGAATTGTTGGGCTTCCACAAAAGAAGTTTGCTGCAGGCAGCTGTGCATGAAAAGCTTTTGCATGGTCCAGTGTGAGAACTTCATCCTCATCCTTGCGTATGCCAGTAACCAATAGAAGATGAGGTTTCTGCCATCGCTGCCAAGCTTTTTACTTTAACCTATCCCTGTCTAACATTTTAATTTATTACGATCTGCTTCCTCTGGAAGATTGTGTCTCCCTGCAATGTTCCGCTGACTTCTGTCCTCCACCCATATATGTCACACTACCAGCTGATGCGTATTTCTGTTAAAATGACTACATAGATAATTGGAAAAGTAATCAGCTGGATGGAGGTCCGTCTGCCAAAGGGATGAAGGATTTTACATTAATTGTTTTGTGGCCAAGCTGAAAAACTGTTTTTTTAAGCAAATTTTACAGACAATTTACAGAATAACTATAGATGTTGAACACTGGCTTTCCATCACTCCTTTTTATGAGAAATTTTATTACCTGATCATTTACAGATGGTTATCAAATCTGTTGTGGAAGGATTGGATGCTTTGTCAGATTTTTATTCTGTGACCCCAGTGGGCAGATTCACTCTTTCTATTTGTTCTGGCGACTAATGATAAGAGTAAAATAAATAAAGAAAAATGGGAAAAAAAAGTTTAACCACTTGCTTACTGGGCACATACCCCCCTCCTGCCCAGGTGAAATTTCAGTTTTCGGCACTGCGTCGCTTTAACTAACAATTGCGCGGTCGTGCGACGTGGCTCCCAAACAAAATTTACGTCCTTTTTTTCCCCCCACAAGTAGAGCTTTCTTTTGGTGGTGTTTGATCGCCTGTGCGGTTTTTATTTTTTGCGCTATAAACAAAAAAGTGCAACAATTTTGAAAAAAATACAATATTTTTTACTTCTTGCTATAACAAATATCCCAATTTAAAAAAAAAAACACATTTTTTTCTCAGTTTAGGTCGATACGTATTCTTCTACATATTTTTGGTAAAAAAATAAAAAATCGCAATAAGCGACTGGTTTGCGCAAAAGTTATAGCGCTTATAAAATAGGGGACAGAATTATTTTTTATTTATTTTTTTACTAGAAATGGCGGCGATCTGTGATTTTTTTTATTGGGACTGCGACGTTATGGCGGACACATCGGAAGCATTTTTGGCGCCATTCACATTTATACTGCGATCAGTGCTATAAATATGCACTAATTACAGTATAAATGTGACTGGCATTGAAGGGGTTAACACTAGGGGGTGAGGAAGGGGTTAAACATGTTTCCTATAAAGTGTTCTAACTGTAGGTGGAGGGGGGGGGTGACTGGGGGGGTGACCGATCTGTGTCTCTATGTACAAGAGACACAGATCGGTCTCCTCTCCAGAGACAGCACCGCTGTCTCTGTGTGAGCCGGCAATGAGAGATGATCTCATATGTTTACATATGAGATCATCTCTCATTGGCCGCACAGATCGCATCGCAAACGGCCACTCTGATTGGCCGTTCGCGGCGATCTGTAATTGGCTGTGTCCAAGGGACATGGCCAACACAGATTTTCCCCGCTGCGCGCTCTGGAGCGCGCGCGGGGACCGCCCAAAGGGGCGGACATCAATTGACGTCCTGTTGGCTTTTGGGATCCGCGCTGTAGCCGTCAATTGACTGCAGGCGGATCCCAAGTGGTTAATGTGCCCCGTCCTGATGAGCTTGCATGCAAAAGCGAATGCACACGTGGGTAGCGCCCACATACAAGTGTTCCTACCACACTTGCACATGGGTTGTTACATTTATGAAACAGACTTGGTATATGATAGCAGGTTGGGGACAAACCATAGAACGTGGTGCTTACAACTTTCAGCTGACTGAGGTTCTAACCTGTTTTCCATCCAGAAAGGGTCATGGGTTGAGTTGCTCTACAGTCTGCTGTAATACAGAGGTTGGCTTTTCTACAGTAAATGTTTCCTCTTTTCTATATTCCAGGTATTCGCCAGCTGCAGCTAATACTTCTGAAAGTGTCACTCATCCTGGGAATTGAGATTCATGTCAATGTTGAGTTCCAGGGGCTGATTGAACCACCAGAAGATCAAGAGAATGAGCGTGAGTAAAAAAAAAAAAAAAAAAACCCTGCTAAAAGTCCTCAACGCACATCATTTATATCATACGTGTCCCATACCTTCCTGTGTGTGTGTGTGTGTGTGTATATATGTCTGTGTGTGTGTGTGTATGTACATACATATATATATATATATATATATATATATATATATATATATATATATATATATATATATATATATATATATATATATACATATATACATACATACATATATACATATATACATATATATATATATATATATATATATATATATATATATATATATATATATATATATATATAAAAATTATATATTTGTTTGTGATTTATAAAATGTATTAAAGTTGATTTTAATCTGCTTCGCTTTTTGCCTTCTATGCCCCCTTAACTCGCTAGCAATATATATATTTTTTTTAAACATACCATATCCTTAGACTTGGTGATATCACTGGGTCTCTGTGCTTCTTTAAGCAATGCAGGCAGGTCTTGGCTAGTAAAGGCTGTCTACCTGAAAAACCTCAGTGCCCTGCCTCAGTATGCCTCTCAAGAGCCCTTAGCTGTTATGGAAGCGTAGGGGTGGCTCTTGGGAGGAATTATGTGAATATACAAACGCCTCGATAGGTGGATGTCAATCTGGAGTAGCGGGCTTCCAGACAGGCTGTGTTTTGCCTTTACACCACCATAGGCAACACCCACACATTATACTGAGCCTCCGTTATTAGAAGAACTAAAATCCAATGAATGAAAGGGGCATGGCAGGGACACTCAGGTTTGGGAGGAAAGGGCTAAATGATGCGGAAGGCTGCCACTAATGCTACCCTATGCCAGGAGTTTACAAGGGACTAAAACAGATATTATTGGACTCTTAATATCTTCCTGCTTTGCGCTCCAAAAATAAAAAAAAATTGTAAGCCAGATAGATGGTCTATCTGGCTTACAATTTTTTTTACTTTTGAGCGCAAAGCAGGAAGATATTAAGAGTCCAATAATATCTGTTTTAGTCCCTTGTAAATTCCTGGCATAAGGTAGCATTTGTGACAGCCTTCCATAGAAAAAGGCAGCTCTAGTAGATCAAGATAAAAGGAAAAGGTTCTGTCTAAATGCAGCATGTATGATAGTCTATTGGATCAATGGATAGAAACGCTCACAAGATCTGCAACATATATACACGCGCATAGATAGATAGATATAGAAAACTTCTGCGCTGTCTGTGGGCCTGGTCTAAGGGGCACTGCTGCAGACACCTGTGGATTAAATCCTAAAAAAAAAAAATAGTATAAAGAGTAGTGACTGTGCTGTGAAATGGGAAAGGGGTAGGGTGAGTGAGGGGGAAGTAAGACAAAAAAAAAAACAAAGTCTTGCCCCAAAAGACAAGACAAAGTGTCCAAATTAGCCAATCTGTGAGTGCTAATGTGCACAGTGGGTGTATCAAATAATAATGAACACTAAAAATATACATATAATCCAAGAAAAAATTGCTGAATATAAAGTCTTGTGAAAAATTGGCATATAATACGAAAGAATATATAAGAAAAAAATAGTTTAACTGCAGTCAGGTTTTAATAATATGTTAAATATCAAATAAAAGGATGAAAATTAAATCTGGTGTGTAGCAAGTCCCGTCACCAAAACTTAGCACAACGTGCTTGACAAATCCGTCAGTGTGAAACGCCTCTGTGTCTACAAACAGCTCACCTCACTGCTGTCGGATAAACAGCGTAAATATGCCCCAAATGTGCATAGAGGGAGTAGTTGTTGTGATGTACAAGTCTCCTTAAAGTTGTTACAATGTTCTCGGTAGCGTACATGGAAACACAAGCATAACGAGAATGTTTCTTCGTGTAACTCTGTGGGAATCCATAGTGGAGCAACAACTAGTCACACAGTATTACACTCACTATTTGTAAGGGAGTGTGGGCATCAATCCATGAACGCTGACTTTTCGTAAGTCCCAACTGTGTGTCTTGATCCACTCTAGCTTCCCGGATGTTGGTAACCAATAACTCATTAGGCAGCGGTATGTGTGGGGAAAAAAAGGATGCTCGTAGCATAAACTTGTGAGGAAAACTTATTTAATAACACAAACAATAAAAACTCACATTAGCAGAGATCTGCAGTAAAAATGTATCATGGGGATAAAGTCACGTGGTGTGACGACACGCGTCGGGATTGGAGCATTGGGTAGACCTACAGCCTGACGGCAGGAGACAAGCTTGGTGCTCGCGGATACAATTTTACCGCAGATCTTTGCTAATGTGAGTTTATTTGTGTTATTAAATACGTTCTCCCCACGGGTGTTTTTTTTTTCACACATACTGCTGCCTAACCAATTATTGGTTACTAACATCCGGGGAGCTAGAGTGGATCAAGGCACACAGTTGGGACTTACGAACTCGGCGTTCGTGGATTGACGCCCAAGCTCCCTTACAAATAAACATTGTAACAACTTTTAAGGAGGCTTGTATATCACTGCAACTACTCTCTCTATCCACATTTGGGGCATACTTACGATGTTAATCCGACAGCAATGAGGTGAGCTGCTTGCAGACACAGGCGTTTCACACTGAAGGATTTGTCAAGCATGTTGTGCTAAGTTTTGGTGACGGGACTTGCTACACACCAGATTTCATTTTCATTCTTTTATTTTATGTTTTTTTATGTTGAATATCAGACTACATTTAAAATATTTTTTTTTCTTGTATTTTTTTGTATTGTATGCTAATTTTGGGATCGCTTACCATTGGATTTACAAGACTGTATATTCAGCAATTTTTTTTTTGATGCAATTTTTTCTTGATGTATTGTATTATATATTTTTGTTTGATACACCCACTGTGCACATTAGCGCTCACAGATTGGCTAGTTTATTTTGACACTTTATTTGTCTAGTCTTTTGGGGCAAGACTTCAGCTTTTTGTCTTGCAGTGAAATTGTAGTAAGCCAGTTCAGTACAGGAGAGGAGCCTGTACAACTGCAAGATTGAAGGCAAGGCTGGAGTTCCGCTTTAAATGATTATTTCATGTTTGTTTTCTTTCTTTTTCTGCGTATATGCAAAGTGGAATAAAACTTATTTGAAAGATACCATCTGTAAAAATCAATATTTTATTTGTCAGGAACGGGCTGGCGGGCCACAGTCCATCCTAAAGATCACCCAGTGTCTGAGTTTGATTTTGATGTCATCATCGGTGCGGATGGCAGGAGGAACACTTTGGCGGGTGAGTTAGAATTCTGGTTTGTTTGGGGTTTTGTCACGTGAAAAGCTGCTGAAACCTATTTTACGTCTTTGTCTCAAGGTTTCCGCAGGAAGGAGTTTCGTGGGAAGCTGGCCATCGCCATCACGGCAAATTTCATTAACCGGAACACGACGGCAGAGGCAAAGGTGGAGGAAATCAGCGGCGTGGCCTTCATCTTCAACCAGAAGTTCTTTCAGGATTTGCGGGAGGCTACAGGTCAGTGTCTGTCGACTGCCCCATCATTTTTGTGTGGGATAATGACTGCTGCAGTAGATGGCTGTTGTGGGCTGCTGGTGTTTTGTTGCTCCTCTTATGTTCTGTGCAGAATTATTTCAAGGCTGTTCACATGGAATATCTTTAGTGCAGTAACTGTCATGTGCAGAAATTAAATGCATAGAAAAATGCTACAGTAAAAGGGCCAAATGTAACTTTAGTACTGTTGCCCTTTAAATGCATCCACTGTCAAGCCTTTCACCTACTGTCCCCATTCCCTTTTTTAAGGTCTTCACTGAACGACGTGAAACCACACCATTACTGCT
The DNA here is from genome assembly GCF_905171775.1 of Rana temporaria. NCBI lineage: Eukaryota > Metazoa > Chordata > Amphibia > Anura > Ranidae > Rana > Rana temporaria. The sequence goes on along the minus strand of NC_053491.1, from coordinate 363,154,766 downwards.
CGAAGGCCCCTTTCACACTGGTGCGGTGAAGGTAAAGCAATGCTATTTTTAGCGTTGCTTTACTGTTGGCATTGTGGCGGTATTTGTCCGCTAGTGGTGCGGTTTTACCCCCCGCTAACAGCCGAAAAAGGGTTAATACTCTGCAGAGGCGCATTGCCGGTGGTATAGCCGTGGTTTCCCATTGCTTTCAATGGGAAGGAACGGTAAACGCTCCAAAGTTGCGGGTAGCAGGGCTTTTGGAGCGGTCCTGCTAGCGCACGGCTCCAGTGTGAAAACCCTCGGGGCTTTCACACTGGAGAAACAGCGGCCACTGTTTCAGGTCAGTTTGCAGGTGCTATTTTTAGTGCAATAGCGCCTGCAAACCGCCCCAGTGTGAAAGGGGTTTAAATGTCTCCTGGCTGGGCGCTACATGTCCAAAGGAGTTCAATCTATGAAGAGGCTGTCCATCTTTGGGATGAATAATAGATGGCTTCTCAATAGGAAGAAGTAGAGGGTCTTTAATGTGTGTGGAGCCTCACTCATAGATCTTTGAAACAGCGAATTGAGCTGTTCCTAGTGGAGGAGAGACCAGGAAATGGAAGTATTCAGACTAGCAAATTTGGGGTGTTTGTGGAAGACTCAGCAAGGAGCCATGCATTTTAGATTAAGGAGGGAGAAGCCCCAATGATTGAAATGGGAGCCTGGAAGTGCTTGCAGCTGTTTGCATGTATCTGCTTATGCAGTGATTTATTAGTGGATAAGCGACCCTGGATGCAGACTGTCTAAATCTTGCACATTAAAGGGGTTGTAAAGCTTCGTGTTTTTTCACCTTAATGCATTCCTTGGGCCCCCCAGGTACCCCCCCGTTTTACTTACCTGAGCCACGAAACTCCGTGGGCACGATCCCACAATGTTTTCCCCCAGCTTGAGGCGGCTCTTCATTGGCTCCCGCTGCTGTCAATCCAATCAATGGTGCGGTGTGTCGGGGGCGGGGCCGAGTGATGCACTTGCCAGCTATGGCCGCCACTGTATCACACAGGAGCGTGCCTGCAAGCTAACCCCCTTGTGGAGAGTGCTTCCCAAAAGGGGGTTAGTTCTTGTGGGGAGGAGCCGAGACAGCCGTCGAGGGACCCCAGAAGACAAGGATCAGGGCCACTATGTGCAAAACAAACTGCACATTGGAAGTATGGTATGTGTGTTTTTTTTTTTGTTGTTTTAGCCTTACAACCCCTTTTTTAAATTATGTAAATACAGTGCTGCATTCATTTTGTGTTAACGCATACTGCTTGCTTTAATTCCGAATCAAATCATTATTTTTGTGTTCCTCCTTTTCCACTCTGCCTTCCATCTCACAAGGTACTTTCTGTTCGCAGGTATCGATCTGGAGAACATTGTCTATTACAAGGATGACACGCACTACTTTGTCATGACCGCTAAAAAGCAGAGCTTGCTGGAGAAAGGGGTCATCTTACAGGTAACATCAGGCTGAATCCCATATCCCATCCATTCATTATTGCAGCAAATAGCGAGCAAAGTGACGGCCTCAAGAACCAGAATACTTTGTACAGCAGACAGAGGCATCTTCCAAAAGAATGGGGGGGGGGGGGGGGGGGTTCTACTGGCCGGATAATAACCATGCGGTTTTTGGTGCCCCGTGTACTCTATATGAAAGAGAGAATAACAGATATCCAGAAAGACACATTTCAAAAGTTATAAATTGATTTGCAGTTTAATGAGTGAAATAAGTATTTGACCCCTTTTCAAAACCCTTGTTTGCAAATAAAGGTCAGACGTCCTGTAGTTGGCCACCAGGTTTGCACACTTCTCAGGAGGGATTTTGTCCCACTCCGCTTTGCAAATCCTCTCAAGTCATTAAGGTGTCGAGGCTGATGTTTGGTAAATTAGGCCTTCAACTCCCTCTGCATATTTTCTGTGGGATTAAGGTCTGGAGACTGGCTAAGCCACTCCAGGACCTTAATGTGATTCTTGAGCCACTCCTTTGTTGCCTTGGCTGTGTGTTTTTGGGTCATGGTCATGCTGGAATATCCATCCATGACCCGTTTTCAATGCCCTGTCTGAGGAAAGGAGGTTCTCACCCAAGACGGTACAAGGCCCCATCCATTGTCCCTTTGATGCAGTGAAGTTGTTCTGTCCCCTTGGTAGACAAACACCCTAAAGCATAATGTTTCCACCTCCATGTTTGATGGTGTTCTTGGTCATAGGCAGCATTCCTCCACCTCTAAACATGGCAAATTGAGTTGATGCCAAAGAGCTCGATTTTTGGTCTCATCTGACCACAGCACTTTCACCCAGTTCTCCTCTGATTCATTCATATGTTTGTTGGCAAACTTTAGACATGCTTTCTTGCGCAGTGGGACCTTGCCGGCACTGCAGGATTTCGGTCCTTCACGGTGTAGTGCGTTACCAATTGTTTTCTTGGTGACTATGGTCCCAGCTGCCTTGAGTTTGACAAGATTCTTCCGTGTAGTTCTGGACTGATTCCTCACCGTTCTCATGATCATTGAAACTCCACAAGGTGAGATCCTATTTGTTTTGTTTGTTCCATGTGTGAATAATCGCACCAACTGTTGTCACCCACTCACCAAGCTGCTTGGCAATTGGCCTTGTAGCCCATTCCAGCCTTGTGTAGCTCTACACTCTTGTCCCTGACATCCTTGAACAGCTGTTTGGTCTTCGCCATGGTGGAGAGATCGGAATATGATTGATTTGCTTCTATGGACAGGTGTTTGTGTGGCTATATATATATATATATATATATATATATATATATATATATATATATATATATATATATATATATATATATATATACACACACACAAACTGATTGGGAACACCCACCTTTAAAGAGTGCTCCTAATCTCAGCTTGTTGCCTGTATAGAGGACACCTGGGAGACAGAAATCTTGCTGATTTGATAGGGGATCAAATACTTATTTCACTCATTAAATGCAAATCAATTTATAACTTTTTTGAATTGCATTTTTCATTTTTTTTTGTCGGTGGGCAAAATATTGTTACCTTTTTTTTTTTTTTTTAATAGCCATTCAAACCTGTTTGTATATGTTATCAGGCCCAAATCAACAGGGTATGTAAACTTTTGGGTCATTTGGCTAGTTTCTATTTTCATTGTGTTTTAAAGAGTAAAATCAGTTGATTGATAATGGCTTCAGCCAAACACTAACCATGAGTGAAAAAAGTTTGTGTTCTTATTCGTATTCTCTGAAAAATGGCCAAGAGATCAGGGTGTGTAAACTTATGAGCACAACTGTAAATATGATTTGGTTTTAAAATGTTGTAGATCTGCGTTTGACATATTCTCAAGTTTAAAGTGATATATACTAAAGGCATTTTTTTGTTTGTTAGTTTTAGATCACACACATGCAATACTTTACTTGTCTGTGCAGTGGTTTTGCACAGAGCAGCCCCGATCTATCTCTTCTTGGGTCCCCTGTCAGCACTCTCGACCCCTCCCTCCTGTCTATTGCCTCCTGAGCAAGCAGCTTGCAATGGGAGCATCCAAGCAGGTGCGCTCCCGAGCCACTGTGCTGCTTGCCTATTCAGACATGGAGTCACAGGCTGGCTCCCCCCCCCCCCCTTCCTCATTGGCTGGCTGTAATTGACAGCAATGGGAGACGATGGATTCCACTGCTGTCTCAGCCAATGAGGAGGGAGAGAGCCGATGCTCTCGTACACATTACTGGATCGAGAGGGAGCTCAGTTAAGTATTAGGGGGGACTGCTGCACAGATTCTTTTTTTTTTTTTTTTTTTTTTTTTTTTTTTTTTTTTAACCTTCATGGATAGAATGCATGAAGGTAAAAAAGCCTTTAGAACCACTTAAAAAAATAAAATACAAATAAAAAATAAAAATAAACTCAAAGTAATAGATTCTGTTCAAGGACATTCTGAATTCTTAAGCTGCTGATGAAGGAAAACATTTCCTCCTTGTTACATTTGTAGTACAATTGGCATATGACTTTGTATTATATCAATTGCAGACTATGTTGTGTTTGCGTACTCTGGTATACATCTCATCTGTTTTGTTGCCCCCTCTACAGGATTATGCCGACACCGAGATGCTTTTGTCACGTGCCAACGTGGACCAGGAGGCGCTGTTGAACTACGCCACAGAGGCTGCTCGCTTCTCCACCAATCAGCAGCTGCCCAACCTGGACTTTGCCATCAATCATTATGGGCAGCCGGATGTAGCCATGTTCGATTTCACCTGCATGTATGCCTCAGAGAATGCCGCACTGGTGCGAGAGAGGAATAGTCATCGACTGCTTGTGGCACTGGTGGGCGACAGCCTTCTAGAGGTCAGTAGATCATGGACAGTTTGTGCGCTTAGAAAAATTTTAATTCAAACTTTCAGCCAACTAAATCTTGTCTCCCTTTTTTTTTTTTTTTTTTTTTTCAATTATTACATGCTATATTGCAAATTGTTGTAGGGCCAGGATCAATTTTATAATTTAACATATGCAAATGTAACATGTAATCTGACTTGGGGGAGGAGGCAGCTGTACACTTGCATGTTGAGTGTCTCTAATTGTCATCCTGTGTACCTGGCTAGTTCATCCCTGTTATCCTCATATCTTATGGTAGCAAAAGGGTGGGCTTTAATGGCCACACGCTGCACATATGTAACGCTGGGCGTCTGTTATGTGCTCACTATGCGCTTGTACACATTGGCTCTTGCTGCTGTCAATCAAATCCAATGGCGTGGGGGGTGGGGCCGAGTCATACACTCGGCGGCTATGTAAAAAAAGTAACAACACTTTAAAGTGATTTGTAAATTATTTTTTAACCCCTTCCTTACCGGGCCATAATATGACGCCGGCAGGAACCCTCCCTCCGGGTGGACGTCATATTACGTCCTTTCTTCCCGGCCATCTAGGGGGTGCGCATGCCTGCCAGGCACCCGCGATCACGGCGTGAGCGTGAAAACATTCTGATCCACCTCCTGTCAGAGGTGAGGAGACCGATGTGTGTTCCCAGTACAGAGGAACACGCATCGGTCTCCTCCCCTTTTGAGTCCCACTACAGTAAGAATCACTCCCAGGGAAACATATTAACCCCTTTAGCGCCCCCTAGTGTTAAACCCTTCCCTGCCAGTCACATTTTTACAGTAATCAGTTTTATAACACTAATCACTGTATAAATGTGAATGGTCCCAAAAAGTGTCAAAAGTGTCCGATATGTCCACCGCAATGTCGTGTTTACAATAAAAATTTGCAGATCGCCGGCATTACTAGTAAAACATTTTAAATAAACATGCCATAAATCTATCCCTTATTTTGTAGACGCTATAACTTTTGCGCAAACCTATCAATATACGCTTATTTTTTTTTATTTTTTTTGTGATATTTATTAAATCAAAAAGTAAAAAAAAATAATTTTTTTTTTTTTCAAATTGTTGCTCTTTTGTTTATATACAAAGTTGTATGTTCATACAAAGTGCAGCAGTGCTGAAAACTAAAAATTGGTCTGGGCAGGAAGGGGGATAAAATGCCCTGTATGGAAGTGGTTAAAATAACAAAAATGTCAAATTTGACTGTTCTGTGCAAGGGTTTTGCACAGAGCTGCCCGATCTACTTCTAGGGTGCCCCTATGAAGAGACGCTTTCCATTGGAGCACACATGTGGGCACGCTCACAAGTCCTGCTGCTACGTCCATTGATGACAGGTCTCGGCCCCTTCCCCCAACTCCTGTGTCACTGGTTTTGATGGACAGCAGCAGGAGCCAATGGCTCCTGCTTCTATCCAATGAGGACCCGAGACAGCCCCTGGAGCCTCTGGGCTTGCACTGGAGTGAACGGGTTCAGGTAAGAAAGGGGGGGGGCGGGGGGTCTGGGGGTCAACTGAAGAGTTTTTTGCCTTGCCAATGCAGGCAGTGATGTGGGCACCCAAAAGGACACTGCTGGAAGAAAAAAAAAAAATACAAGTAAGGGCTCCAGACCTGAAAATCACGTGGCTGCTGCTTTGGGTTACAAGTAGGGTACAATGGTGTGTGTGTGTGTGTGTGTGTGTGTGTTTGTTTGTTTGTTTGTTTGTTTTTTTCTATTGCATTATATCTATATTTAAAACCAATTCCTACCCCTCTAGTCTAAAATGAATAAAGTGGGAATAAAAAGCAAGAGAAAATTAAGATATTTCCGTATAGTTCGTCATCTTTATTTTGCACGACAGGTTTCCTTTAAGACAAAATCCTGCTGTTGTTTTTTTTTTTTTTTTTTTTTCTTTTCTGTTTCTTTTTGTCTTGGAGTGACCACTGAAAATTGTACTCTTTTAACAGCCTTTTTGGCCAATGGGAACAGGCATCGCTCGAGGTTTCCTGGCTGCCATGGATTCGGCCTGGATGGTACGCAGCTGGGCACAAGGAGCCAGTCCACTGGAAGTGGTGGCTGAGAGGTAAGACCCCACAAGCAGAGTAGATGGCTGCCAAATACTAAGTTTGTTCATCAGCATGACTGCAGCTAACACAACTGTGACTGCAGTATTGGAACTACATGTGTTTGATCATGTACGAACCCAATTTTACCCTGAAAACGTTATTCTGTGTTATCAGCTGTACTACTCCCTCTCTCTCTCTCTCACTGATGGACCTCTCTGATTGTTCTTGATTTCAGGGAGAGTATTTATAGGCTCCTTCCCCAGACTACACCAGAAAATGTCAGTAAAAACTTTAACCTGTACAGCATTGACCCAACCACCCGTTATCCCAACGTCAACCTGCAGTTTCTACGACCCAGCCAGGTAAGTGACTATCGGATTTCTGTATGTGATCTGGTCAATTCTACTTCAAAAAGCATATAAAACGGCAGTATTTCATGAGGTGGGGTTGAGGAAGGAGCAGAGTCCTGTAGCAGTACATAATATTTCAGTTGAGAGCCCTCCAGTAGAGTGGAATATTTTAGGAGGTGAGAGTGGGTGGAGGGTAAGTTGGGAATAGTGATGAACTGTATAGCACAAACCTGGCCAAATTGCAGCCCCAGGTCTACATCTGCCCCTTTGATTTTTCCCTAACTGTCTCTAATTGGCCCTCAAAGCCTCCACTGTCAGCATGACTCTTTTTTTTTTATCCCGTTTGCTTCCTCACTGAAAGGGAGTCTGAGGAGCCAGGTAGGCTCTGGTGGGAGAGCCTAGCCTTAGAGACACCCTGCCACTCAGCTACCCAACCAGGTTCTTCTTGTGTTAGCGCCTGCACAATGCAAACCCCAGGAGCTGTGCACTTGTTCACTCAAGGTCAGAATCTGTAGAAGTCCCTATGTACTGATCTCGGCCTCTTTCCAGCCACAGTGCTTTTCAGAGGGCGGGGAGGAGGTGTTTTGTTGCCTCCTCTCTGCCTGATTTAACCCTACAATGCTGCACTACTGCTCCTCAATCCTGTGCATTGCACAGGGTTACGTCACAGTCCTTTGATCTCAGTGGGTGGGTTTGGCAGCAGCTGTGAAGCAAAGCATCACGGCTGTGACATGTGAACAGCCCCATCCAGCTGTAATGTTACAGTTCAGGTGGGTGGCTGGGTAAAGTACATCGTCCCAGGTCCAGAATTATAAAAAAATTGGTTTTGGCCCTCAACAGTCCCACTATTTCATGTGGCCCCTTGCAAAAAGCATTTGCCCACCCCCGGTGTAACGCATGCAGTGGATTGTCAGTGTTGCTAATTTCTGGTCTCTTATCCCTCCACTCAGGTGCGACACTTGTACAACACAACAGAAATGAAGGATCTTAACTTGGAAATAAGCAATCACATTAATGCACAAAGAACACCAAAACTCGGCAGAAATGGTAACTTTCTAAACCTTTTCTTATTTACATTTGTACCTGATTGGGCAGTTTGGTGGGAATTGGGAATTTATTTGCAAATTATGGTGGAAAATAAGTATTTGGTCACCTACAAACAAGCAAGATTTCTGGCTCTCACAGAAATGTATCTTCTTTAAGGCTCCTCTGTCCTCCACTAATTTCTTGTATTAATGACACCTGTTTAAACTTGTTATCAGTATAAAAGACACCTGTCCACAACCTCACACAGTCACACTCCAAACTCCACTATGGTGAAGACCAAAGAGCTGTCGAAGGACACCAGAAACAAAATTGTAGACGTGCACCAGGCTGGGAAGACTGAATCTGCAATAGGCAAGCAGCTTGGTGTGAAGAAATCAACTGTGGGAGCAATAATTAGAAAATGGAAGACATACAAGACCACTGATAATCTCCCTCCATCTGGTGCTCCACACAATATCTCACCCCGTGGGGTCAAAATGATCACAAGAACGGACTAAATAAATTTTTGCCCCACTGTATGATAGTCGGGTTATACTGCTGCCTACATTTAATTTTGCACACTGGCAAACAAACATTTTAAGCCAGCCCCTATATAACCCCTTCTCCCAGCATTTTTCAGTTTCTTGCTAGTACCCTTAGAGGTGGACTCTTCTTCCTTCAGCCAACTTTTTTTTTTTTATAGCCTTTATTCTCTTTGCGACTTCACTCAAGACTCCTTGCTACACTGCTGTTTGAAGCCTATATATATCAGCTGTCAGTATTGGTGCTTCCTCATAAACTTGCTATGGAGCGCTGAACTTAAACCACAGTGTACTTGACACAGGGCTGCCTGTAGTGAAGCTACCTTAGAGCTATCCCCACAATCTGCCTTTGTGCTAGTACAGGCAGTCCCGGGTTCCAAACAAGATGGGTTCTGTAGGTTTGTTCTTAAAATGGAGTTCCGCCGGCAAAAAAAAAACAATTGTCGGCAGCTACTGACTTTTTTAATATTGGGACACTTGCCAGTCCAGGGCGCCCGTGATGTCCTCAGCCGAGGCAAATCTGTCCCTCAGCTCCCAGGTGCAGGTGCTGGCATCTTCAGTAAAAGGATCAGGAAGTCTTGTGTCTTCACAGCCTGGTTTCCCTACTGCGCATGCGTGAGTAGCGCTGCCTCATTGGTCCCTGCTGTCTTCTGGGACTTGTGTGTCTCCCAGAAGACAGTGGGGGGACAGGCTTAACATGGAGTAGATGGCTGCGCAATCTGCGGCGATCTATCTCCGGACGTGGGAGAAAATACCTGTATTATATAGGTATCTGCTCCTCCCTGAAAGGTGCCAAATGTGACACTGGGGGAGGAACCAGAAAAGCAGAAGTTACATTTTCGGTTGGGACTCTGCTTTAAGTTGAATTTATATGCAAGTTGGAACTCCAGCTAAAGTTTTTTTTTTGTGTTTTTTGGATAGCATAGGAAAGGCTTGACACTATAGATGGATCGAAGACCCCCCCGGTTCTCAAACATTGCAAAAGTCCAGACCCGAACCTTGAACCCCATTGAAGTCCATGGGACCCGAATTTGAAAAACCAAAAGTCCCCATTTTGAAAGCTTATATGCAAGTTATTGGCCACAAAAGGGTATGGGGGCCCAGGTATTGCCTTGATATGTACCAATGCAAAAAATAAATCATTTTATAGAGTTTTTTTTTTTTTTTTTTTTTAAGGTGCAGTGATTTTAATGAGGCTTAAAGTGTAAAAATGAAACCTTACTAATATAGTGCCTGGGGGACTCCACCTAGTCTGCCTGTAAAGTGGCGCATCTGTACCAAGTAAAGAACCTGCTGCAGCAAAACTGACCTTTTTATAAAGAAAGACGACATTTTAAATTGGTGGCAATACAAAAATCTTTAAAAAGACGTGGAAGTCTCCCCCCCACTCCCCCCAATTTATACCAGGCTCTGTAGGTCTGGTAAGGATTCTTATAAGGAAAAGACACACAAAGCAGAGACGAAAGAGCTGCACACCCCGGAAGTAATACAAAAATTTAAAGTTTCCCCAGTGGGGCTTTGGATAGCAATGTAACAAGATCAAAAATTTGAATAAAAAATTATTTATTGGAAGCATAATCCAGTAGCATGAATAGAATAAAGTAGAATTAATCTGGTCCAATGATACAGTATATGTACAGTACAAATACAATTTAATGCAATAAAAACAAAATTGTGCACATCGTTACATAGCATAGGCTATGGGGTGTGCGAGCCCGACGCATTTCGACCTCTGTTCGGTCTCCTTATGGGGACAATTGGCTCTAAAAAAAAAAAAAAATATATATATATATATATATATATATATATATATATATATATATATATATATATATATATATATATATATATATATATATTTACATTACATATTTAAAAACTTTAGAAAAATGTCATACATGTTGTTGAATAAATCATAATGGTATATTTACCACTCAGTGGTCCCCCTTTTCCCTTCGGTGGGTGGCAATCCAGCCCCCTGGATTTATCAACCGTATTATCTCTGGTCACATGAATAGTTATTTCACAGCTGAGTGGTAAATATACCATTATGATTTATTCAACATGTATGACGTTTTTCTAAACTTTTAAAATATGTAATATAATGTGTGTGTGTGTATGTATATATGTATGTATATATATGTATGTATGTGTGTGTGTGTGTGTGTATATGTGTATATATATATATATATATATATATATATATATATATATATATATATATCACAATTTGCGCCAAACCGGTCGAAACTCGTCGGGGCTCGCACACCCCATAGCCTAGGCAATGTAACGATGTGCACAATTTTCTTTTATTGCATTTAATTGTATTTGTACTGTATCATTGGACCAGATTAATTCTACTGTATTCTATTCATGCTACTGGATTATTCTGCCAATAAATAATAATTTTTATTCTAATGTTTGATCTTGTTGCATTGCTGTCCAAAGCCCCACTGGGGAAACTTTCCATTTTGGTAAGGATTCTTTTACAAATGTTTTATTAGCAGAAAAAACGACAGTAGAGGTTTACAATAGAATGATACATTTGGTAGACATATCCGATCCGAGCCAAAAGACCTCTGCACACATAAAGGAAGCATGAGCCATGATCTCGTGCAGGACTCAAATGCAAAGGTCCTTGGAACTGAATAGCCAGGTAAAAGTCCAACATTAACCTTCCAAAGTGGCCTGGAAGCCACACGATATTTACAATAACCATAATGAGCAATTGACCCCTCCAAGCAAATGTCCATGATCTAAAATCACCTCATTGGGGTTAACGCTCTGTTTATAGATGGACTAAATAAGGCTCTAGAGGTAGCATGACAGAAGCATAGACATAACCATATCAACCCAGGTCATGCCCAGTGCCCTGTTAACTTGTGAATTGTGTAGAATACACAATTGTAGAACCTGAAGGTTGGCATCGTTGAGAAAAGAGTAAAAAAGCCTGATAGTGAAAAAGAAAGCTTTAAAAAGAGTGAAGAAAAGGCAACAAAGAGGCAGTAAGAGGAAAGGGGTAGGGAGTCCACAGAGGAGCCTTACATCGATGGTAATGCAGTGTCAAACCTGGAAGGGTGATGATATGTAATCCAAGGTTGAGAAACTTGTCATGCGTATCAGAGGACAGCCGTCAACTTCTCATTAACCATGACCTCATTCAGCTGATTTTTAACCGCCTCAAAGCTAAGTGTGGGTTTTCCATGCTTTCGCAATTGTCAATTTAGTTGCAGTAAAGAGATATTGGGCTAGCTGCCATTCTGGACTTAGTAATTCAACAATAGGCTTGCCAAGGAGAGCTTCATAAGTGTCCCGTTTTTAAGATTAGACTAAAACGGGTTGCGAAAAAGGTTATATACTCTGACACACAGTGGGTCTTGTAAGGATTCTATGTGGAACCCATGCCAAAATGAAACGGAAAAAAGATGCACACTTACCCCCCCACCTCCCCCTGAAATCCATACCAGACCCTTATTTGAGCATGCAGCCCTGCAGGTCAGGAAAGGGGAACGACCAGATGGGGGGGATTCCAGATGTGGACATCCTGGCCTCCACGATCAACGACAAGTTAAGTTTGTTCCCAGAACCAGGGATCTTCTATCCCTGGCCTGTGATGCCTTGATAATCCCATGGTCTCAGTTCAGGCTGATCTGTCTTTGCTCCAGTGTAAATTCTGCCTCATCTGCTCCACAAAATAGAGCGGAAAGGAGAGGGAATTCTAATTGCCAAAAATTGGCCCAGTAGAACCTGGTAAACAGACCTATTCAGACAGCCCTTGGCCCCTTCCCAACTGGCCTAATCTGCTTTGTCAATGTCTTTTTCTATTCTGCCTCATGGCTGTTGAAACACAAGGATTTTTGTGATTCCAACCATGCTGAAAGTAAGAAAAACGCTTCAACGAAGATCTATTAGCACACCTGTAAATCTAATTTTGCCTGGTGTGAATGCAGCCAATTTAGATTGTCTTGCGTTCTGGCCTTACTGCAAACCAGTCTTGACCAGAACTTGGTCCTATGCATCCTTAAAGTGCAAGTGTCGGCTTTGTCCATCCTCTTTCAAAGGCCTTTTGCTTCATACTCCGTTAAAAAAATGGCGTGTTCCTTGTGTTGGGCCCTCTGCGTGGTTTCCTTCAAAACTGAGGACTTGCTATGTAGGATTATAGGAGAAGCACCCAAGGGTGGACTTGTCATTAAAAGCTTGCCAGTGTCCAATCACCTGAAGGTGCACACTTCTAACCTGTGGTGTATGAATATTTTGCCTGTGTCCTGTAGTGTAATTTAAGATATGGAATTTACAGGCAAGTCTAACTTTTTTTTTTTTTCCCTCTATTGCAGAGTCAGTGGCTCGGTCCAGTAAGCTTTTGGGGTGGTGTCAGAAGCAGACTGAAGGTTATGCAGGAGTCAACGTTACTGACTTGACAATGTCCTGGAAAAGCGGCCTTGCGCTCTGTGCCATTATCCACCGCTATCGCCCAGAGCTAATGTAAGGACTATTCTTGACAGACTAAGCTTTTTTTTTTGGTTCTCCTGAAGATAATGCTGCTACAGGGTCCCACCTGTGCTAACCACATGACTAAAAGCCTAGGCCTTTGGTTCATATGATTTGCATAGAGTCAACCTCTAACGTGCTTTTGTCAACAGACTCGTATGACCAGATTCCAAGCTTTTTTGCTATATCATAAGTACTGAAGGGAGCCTTTATTCAAGAAATGTAGGCATTTCAACCCATTAAACTTTATTTTTCCTTACCTTCAAGACATTTAGAGGTCTGTTTTAAAATGTTATTTTTTCCCACGATTCATATGGCTTTCACCAAGGATTCAAATTTTTCCAATTGAAAAGTTATTTGAAACTTGTTTGAAAACATTATAAAAAGACCTCTTAAATATATGTAAAGGTTTGGATAGGGTACAGAAGGGTAAAACCCCCTGTCAGTTTATTTTGTGATCTGTACTGTTGAAAATTCTTTCATTTTTTTCAGTGATGCAAGAGGAAGTAAGAGAAAATATCTAGTGAGGGAATTCTTCCATTTGACAGCTGTCCCAGAACAAGTGTCTCCATTGGAAGATTTCTTGTCATCTGTTCTGTTGTCATATGTAAAGAGCAGTGGTCACTATGGCAAACGGCAAATCTTCCCAGCAGGAGCACAGTCATTAAAACCTGACACGTGTTTGAACCCCCTCCCCACACAAAGCTAGAGCATAGTTTGGATGATGCATGTAAATAGCAGAGTTTCTTATAGCCTAAAAAAGCTTCAATAGTGTGCAACAAATGTCTGCTGTGTACAGGCCCCTTGCATTTGTGACGCTTGTAAATCTTTGGATTCCCCATCACTTTAGTGATTGGTAGAAATCTGGTCAAATGCAGAGGGTTAAACTACTTGGCAGGGTTCTGGGGTTATAATTATTCCTTCCTTTAGCCCAAAAAAGTTTTGGCTGTTGAATACACCTTTTTAATATAACTTTAACATTTTGGGCTCTTTCCACACTGCCACAATTCACAAACTCACTATGCGTTTTAAATGGGTTGTATTAAAATTAAACACCAAGCATATGTGGCGAATAGCTGGTTAAGGATGCCATGGGGCGTCGGCTCCTTTAACACTGCCTTTTTTTAACCCCATTTTTGCCAACTATCATGGTTGTGAGGCATTTGCAGAGCAACTCCATTGACTTTCACGTGTAGTGTTCGGCAGGCTTGCTGCCCGCTACATGTTGGGCCAGCTTGGTCATGAAACAGCGTAACTCTGGCATGAAAATATCCCCCTCTACTTCCTATTGTAACTTAAGGGAAGGTGGTAGGTGGGCAGAAAAAATGAGGCTCAACCGCACATTTTTGCCAACCCCAATGGCAAGTCTAAAAAATGCCTTAAAGCTGTTGTATACCGCTGGATGTTTTTTTTTATTTTTTTTTTCCTTCCTGCAAAGTAAAGTCATAACTTGCTAGTATCAAACAAATAGTGAAAAAATTATGATGACAATATAGCAACCAAAAAAGTGATGTATATGTATGGGCACTGGATGGTGTGTGTGTATATATATAAAATCGAAATAAATATATGTGAAAAAAAGTCCAATGTGATGAAAATTGGTGAGAATAGTCCCAATGCCCTGGAATGAAGTGCAGTAAAGAAATCCACCACTGATCATTGAAAGGAAGGCTTACCAGAGATACGGTACCCTAATGGACATATACCCAGAGGGTCAGTAAAGAAGGGTATAAACCACTCAGGCCTGGATCATCGGCTGCAATTCTCACAGTGACTTCTCGGAAGCATGTCAATCGGAGAGGAAACCAGGGATCGAATCAGGAAAAAGGTCGCTTCTAGGGGTACCCAATGTGGGCCAAAATTTAAACCAATATGAAGAGATTTAGGAGAAGAGACAGGCACATAGCGTAATACTGAAAGGTACCAATGTTTAATGTAGGTAAAAACACTTACATTTATAAAAGGTGATCGGCGCTTTCAAATGTACGCGTTTCGCATCAAATAGTGCATTGTCTGGGACTCCACTGCTGCCACTTTGTACATTTGAAAGCGCTGATCACCTTTTATAATGTAAGTGTTTTTACCTACATTAAACATTGGTACCTTTCAGTATTACGCTATGTGCCTGTCTCTTCTCCTACATCTCTACATATTGGTTTACATTATGGCCCACATTGGGTGCCCCTGGAGGCGACCTTTTTCAGGTTTCGATCTCTGGGTTCCTCTCTGACGTGCGAGACGTCTGAGAATTGCAGCCGATGATCCAGGCCTGAGAGTGGTTTATACCCTGCTTTACTGACCCTCTGGGTATATGTCCATTAGGGTACAGTATTTTACTGCACTTCATTCCGAGGCATTGGGACTATTCTCACCAATTTTCATCACATTGGATTTTTTTTTTAACATATATTTATTTAGATTATATATATATATATATATATATATATATATATATATATATATATATATATATATATATATATATATATATATATATATATATATATATATATATATATATATATATATATATATATATATATATATATATATATATATATACACACACCATCCAGTGTCTATACAGTATCTATACATAAACATCACTTTTTTGGTTGATATATTGTCGTCATCATCATTTTTTCACCATTTGTTTGATGCACTGTTTGTTCATCCTTTCATTGGGTGATCTATTAATTTTATGCGCTACACTTTTTATGTTTGTTTTCTATTCCACCATTGTCCATTGGTAGTGTGAGCTGCTTACTATTGATGGCGCAGAATTTTCTGTTTCCATAACGTGCTAGTATGCATCGCATACTGGCACATTATGTGAAACTTGCCTTAATACAAAGCTGTTCCAGTACCTTAGCTGCTTCCATTCTCACCCATCTTGCTTCCAGGTTCGTGGTCTCCGTCTCAGAAGGAACAGCACTGGTCGCCGTTCCTTCAGAGCTCATGCGCCAGTGATGTCACTGGCTGCATGTAATGCAAATCTCCCCTAAACAGTACACATTTAGGAGAGATTTACACTACCTTTTTAGGTAAGCCTTATACGAGTAAATACCTATTAAATTCCTTCATCTATATCACCTCCGGCGTTCTAGCTTCTGTTCTCTCATTCACTTCCTGGTTTGCATCGCTCGTTCATGTAAGAACTACATTTCAGTACGCCCAGTAATTCACACCTCCTTGAAGTCTCTAACACGTAGAGAGCTTCCTGCCGCACAGATGTAGTTCCCAGGAGGGGGCGAGCACGTTACTGACCACCGCAGGTGGCCAGTAATGCGGCCCTCAAATGCACCTAAAAATCCTCTGGGTATTTTTAATGCATTTTTGGTGCATTTCCTTTTATATTGCAATGGAAAATACCCTTTGAAAAATGCACCATAACCGAAGCATGGACTACTTTTCAGGCGGCAGCACAAATGCTGCACAGCGATGTGAAAAGTCACATAGGATTAATTTTGCTGCTCCCCCCCCCCCCCCCCTCTTTCTTTCCATAGTTCAAGACAGGTCTCATGTACAGGCAGTTCCACTCACAGGTGGAGTATACGTGCATAGTAAGGCACAGTGAAACAAGTATAAATTGTGAACATGACATCAGTTGCCAGACCAGCTCAAAGAGCTTAAGTATATTAAGACTACACTTAGATATTAGTATAGAGGGTACACTTTGTTTAGGTGAAACTCTAGGATTTATCCTGCCCTCCAGCCTGTAAATTTTACTTAAAATCCTTTGCTCAGTATCCCTCTGGCCACATAGACTTAGGATAAATCTAGTCCACACAGCATTAGGATATTGCAATAGGTAATCACAGGGCTTGACTCCCACTATATTCTGACGTTGCCTGTAGAATTGGCCTCTGCAGTGCGATCATCTTGTATTTGGCAGCGGATCAGGGCTGTAATTAGACAAAGCTGGGAACATAAACGATGTGCGTTTGTGGGAACAAATATCTGAGCACACAGAATGACTCGCTGCTTTTTAAAAAGAAAATTTATGTAAATTGGCAGTGTTGCAGTAAAGGTGTTCTCAGTATAACAATGTATGCGGATAAGGTGTCACCCTCCTTTCCTGAGTGTTCTGTCACCTCTGCCCGAGGGCTGTTAGAGAGCAAAACACACCATTTCCTGAAACCAGCTGTTTTAATCTGAACCTTCCTATGCTGGTACTCTGCTATTGGAGGGTGTGTCATTATTCTAATACACCAAGACGCTTGTGATTGATGGGATTACACCCTGACACCTGTCTTAGGTGTGCGCACAAATAATGTTGATGAAAAGAACCGGACGTCTCCCTACAGAATGACTTTATAGGGAGCCTGTTGTCTTGCTCATTTAGGGCAAAGTGACAAGGTCTCTTTAAAATCCCCCCCCCCCCCCCCCATCCCACTTGTATTCCACAGCATTCTCCTCTGCTTTTTCCTCTACCACAATTATTGCAAAATTCCTGGTGCTTCTCAATATGAGGGAGCATTTGTCCTCCCTCCAATTGGCTTATGCCTTCCCTCTTCTGGCACTTATTCTTAAAGTCATTCAAAAACTCAACCGCTACTCGGGCCGCTTCATCCTGGTTTCTCCATGGTGGCTAAGGAGGGTGTGGTTTGCAACCTTGAAAGCACTGTCAGTAGTGCCTCCCTGGAAGCTTCCAGACTTACCGTATATACTCGAGTATAAGCCAAGCTTTTCAGCACTTTTTTTGTGTGTGCTGAAAATGCCCCCCTCGGCTTATACTCGAGTCACCTTTTTGCGCCTGATCTCCTGGACTTTGGGGACCCGGTGCTGGTCGTAGGTCCCCTGGACCCCAAACTTGGCACACATATAGGCCCACTCTTCCTCTACAAGGCAACGTCTTTTGTCTGGGGGACCTACGGCCGGGGAGCACCGATTTTTCAAACTCTGGCATCCCTTATAGGGGTGTAAAATTTAATCGGTGCATCGCGATTCGGGTGTCCCCGATGCGGCACCGATGCATGCGACCGTATCAATCGATGTTTGGCCCCGCCCCTCCCGGGAGAGCGCTCCGTTCACTCGTTCAGACTTGCCTTGTTTGTATAAGGCACGCTCATGTGACTGCCTGGCCTGCCTCTCTGTTCTGCATGGAAATCATATTCTCTGCCACTTATGGGGTTAATCAGTTTAAGCTCCTCCTTGAGCTCCAGCTCGGCGCTCCGCCCCTCCACCCTATCCCTGCTTGCAGACCTGGAGCCGAGCTTGCCGTGATTGTACACAGAGGGCGGGGGCTTTTGGTTTCGCCAATCGCACCCAGGGGGTGGGACTTTTCCCTTCCGAGATGTCTCCCGCTCCTCGCTGTTCTGTCAGATCGCCGGGCGGACACCGGACTCCCCTCCCTCATCACACCGAGGACAGCATGTCGGTGGCCGGGCTGAGGAAACAATTCCACAAAGCCAGCCAGGTGAGACTGTGTGTATCCACCCCCCCGTCCCCACACTGGGCTCCTCACTGTCTTCTCTTCATATATGGGAGACTTACTGTGTGATGTATTGGGGGGGGGGGGGCTGTTTTATGGGGGGACTGTATTGTATGACATGGGGGGGGGACTGTGTTATGTTATTTGGGGGGACTGTACTGTGTTATGGGTGGTGTTGAATATTGGGGGGGGCTGTGTTGTGTGATATTGGGGGGTTGTGTTATATTGGGGGGCTGTACTGTGTTCTGGGGTGGGGGGGGCTGATTTGTGTGATATTGGGGAGCTGTACTGTATGATATGGGGCACTGCTGTTATTGGGGGGGCCTGTGCTTTGTGATATTGGGGGCTGTACTGTTATGGGGCAGTGCTGAATATTGGGGTGGGGTGTGTGTAATATTGGAGCTAGGCTGTTATTGGGGGGCTGTACTGTGTTATGGGGGTGGGGCTGTTCTGTGTTATAGGGCTGTATATTTGGGGGCTGTACTGTATGACGGGGCTGTGCTGTTATGGGGACTGTATTGTATGATATTGGTTGGGCTGAGTTGTGTGATATTGGGGGGCTGTACTGTATATGGTGAACCCTCAATAAAAATATCAGTACAGCGAAGACTTGGACTTTTAAATACACTACCGTGTTATTTATTTTCTATTAAAATTGACACATTTCCTCAGTGTATTTAAAAGTCCAAGTCCTCGATGTACTGATATTTTTATTGAGGGTTCATTGTCATCTGCATTTTTAAAGGGCGTATTGATGACAATGGCAGTACATAAAAACACACTGAAAATGCGCATTAGTGTATTTTAAAAATCCACAATAAAATGCATAAAAACATGCATTGAATGGTGACAATCTAGCCTAAAGTGGGGTGCACACTATAAGAAAATCAGGCAAATGTATTTTCCTCATTGTTCCCTCCAATCATCCTCTGTGCACAGAACAGCATGTAAGTACAGAGGAGGAGGGGGTGCGGTGATCCGGGGGGTACGGGCATGTAGTGGAATCTGATGTGTCACCTGTGATAAGTCATTGTCACTGCAGGGACTGGGCTGTATGGAGGAGAAATATAGACCATCTCCTGTATTATGCCTGCAGTCTCTGATCATCTCCTGTACCACGTCTGTAGTCTCTGATCATCTCCTGTACCACGTCTGTAGTCTCTGATCATCTCCTGTACCACGTCTGTAGTCTCTGATCTCCTGTACCACGTCTGTAGTCTCTGATCATCTCCTGTACCACGTCTGTAGTCTCTGATCATCTCCTGTACCACGTCTGTAGTCTCTGATCATCTCCTGTACCACGTCTGTAGTCTCTGCAACTTGTGATGCATCGCGGAATCTAATCGAACCGTGGACTTGATAATCGGAATCGCCTCGAATCGTGAGACTGGTGAAGATGCGCAGCCCTAATCCCTTCCATAGACTCCCATCTTAAACTGTAATTTCTCCGGTAACTTTGGGGACCTGGTCCCGGCCGGCACACATAGCCCCAATTCTCCTCTACAAGTGTGTAAAGTTTGCTGTCTTTTCAAATCCGGGCACCCCTTCTATATACTCCCATGTTAAACGAAAGTCTAGTCATGGGCACAGGGAGGCATGCACATGGACACCCTAGGCTTATACTCGAGACAATAAGTTTTCCCATTTTTATGTGGTAAAATTTGGTGTCTCGGCTTATACTCTAGTATATACGGTTCTCTCTCGGGGTCCAGTGTTGCACCCCAGACCAGCGTTCTTCCATCTGACGGCCTTGTTGGTGAGCGCCAGATCCTCAGAGGTAAAGGCTATTCAGAGTGATACTCTTCTCTTGAGCAGGAAACCAGTATCCAAAAAGTTATACTTTACATCAAGTACAAAAGATCTTCCATACTTTAAACAAAAACATGTTTCACCTCAATCCCCATTATCCTAGAATTTCTTATAGATTGGGTAGAGACTGATTTGGCAGTGAACACTTTGGGTACAGGTGGCTGCACTCTCTGGTTTCCTTGATGCTAGGTTAGCAAAGGAACCCTTAGTTAAAAGGTTGTTGGTGGCCAGGTATAGAGCTACCCCAGTCACAAAAGATAGGTCCCAAAGCGGGAACCTAACCAGGGTTCTAAAGGCATTATCGTGACACCACTTTGAACCCATAGAAGAGGTGCCTCTTAAGTTAAAGTGGAGGTTTACCCAAAAAATAAATTTTTAACATTACATTCAGCCGAGTTGTCCTAATGACAATCGGCTTTTTTTTTTCCCCGTACATACCGACTTTCACCGCCGCTTTCGGGTATGTCTTCTATGGGACTGGACGTTCCTATCTGATTGACAGGCTTCTGACCGTCGCATACTGCGCGTCACGAGTTGCCGAAAGAAGCCGAACGTCGGTGCGCAGGCGCCGTATAGAGCCGCACCGACGTTCAGCTTCTTTCGGCAACTCGTGACGCGCTGTCTGCGACGGTCAGAAGCCTGTCAATCAGATAAAAATGCCCAGTCCCGAAGAAGACATACCCGGAAGCGGCAGTGAAATACGGTATGTACGGGGCAAAGAAAACAGCCGATTGTCATTAGGACAACTCAGCTGAATGTAATGTTAAAAAAAAATTTTTGGGTGAACCCCCGCTTTAAGTTTAAAATTGGCTAGGGTAGGAGACCTACAGGGTCTCTCCATTAAAGAACCTTTTTTGTTCATCCTGCCATACAGGAACACCCTCAGGCCAGATCCTTTATATCTGCCGAAGGTGTTATCAGCCTTCCATAGGATGCAGGTAATAAACCTACCATCCTTTTGTGACAACTTTTAAAAATGAGTTGGAAAAGAGATTCAATTAAATAAGATGTAAGGAGATGCCTATTCTCTTCTAGAAAGGGTTACGGATTTTAGGGGATCCAATCGCCTCCTAATCCCTTTTTGTGAACCAAGGAAGGGACTTCAGGCCTCAAAATCACCAGTCCCTAGGTGGATAAGGCAAGCCATTTCTGTAGCATACGAAAGCTTAGGTAAACCTGCACCAGCAAAGCTGAAAGCACGCTCAACTAGAGCCCTTGCAACCTCCTGGGCCGAAAAAAGCAGAAGCCTCCTGGGAGCTAAAATATTAATAAAAATGCAATAACTATCCTCTATTTTGTAAACGCTATAAATTTTGCGCAAACCAATTAATAAACGCTTATTGTTTTTTTTCCCGAAAAATATGTAGAAAAATACGTATCTGCCTAAACCTGAGGTGTGTGTGTGTGTATGTATGTATGTATGTATGTATGTATGTATGTATATGTGTGTATGTATGTATATATATATATATATATATATATATATATATATATATATATATATATATATATATATAACATTTATTTTATTTTTTGGGGGGGGGGGATATTTATTATAGTAAAAAATATTGTTTTTTTTTTTTTTTAATTGTCGCCGCTCTATTTTTGATTCTAGCGCAACAAATAAAAACCGCAGAGGTGATCAAATACCACCAAAAGAAAGCTCTATTTGTGGGGAAAAAAAGATGTCAATTTTGTTTGGGAGCCACGTCGCACGACCGTGCAATTGTCGGTTACAGTGACACAGTGCCGAATCGCAAAAAGGGGCCAGGTCCTTTTTTACCTGCATATTGGTCCGGGTCTTTGGTGGGTCTTTTGTGGTTAAACAAAACTTTCTTTCTGTTTCCATATGCGAAACATTTTGAAGTTCGTCTCTTCGGAAATTTTTGTCGAAAGGTTGGAATCGCCGGTTGAAAGTTGTGTGTGCACATTATCAAAAAATCCTACAATCGTTCCTCGGACAAATGTTTGTCTTATTTTTGTTTTCTTGTGTAAGAGCCTTAACCCTTCCACACTCTTCCAAAACGGGAAAAAAAAAATTTGTCTTTTTGATGCACTTAAAATTGGAACTGCACGGAGCATCATTAGTAAACCTGTATGTCTGGTTGTGTGCACTTGCTCTTTCTTTTGCAGAGTTTGAATTACAGTATAGCATACAACGAATCCTGTGAATTGCTGAGAGCACATGCATGCTTGTTCTCTATCTCGTGTTAGTTTTATGTTGAGATGGCTGAAAAACTGTTAATGGTCCTCTGTCTCAAAATTTCCTGCTTTTTTCCCTGCAGAGATTTTGACTCTCTGGATGAGCGAGATGTGGAGAAGAATAACCAGCTGGCATTTGATATCGCAGAGCGTGAGCTGGGTATCTCTCCGATCATGACCGGGAAGGAGATGGCATCTGTCGGGGATCCGGACAAGCTTTCCATGGTGGTTTACCTCAGCCAGTTCTATGAAATGTTCAGGGAGACTTCTGGATCCGGTAAGATGGTGAATGAGAAGTACAATACACAGGCTCATGATTGCTGCCAAACCCCTTTAAACCTAAACACTTTCTAAAGGATAATAAAACTTTAATCAAAATGAGGGCAACGTTACTTCACCCTACAGACCTCAGACCAGAAATGCCCTTCATCAGATCCGGCAGCTCTTCAGTCTCTGCTGATCCAGCAGGCTGTGGTAGACTTTACCTCTCTTAGACCTTGATGGGGAAGTCATGTACTTGCTGGCTTGTGTGCCATGACATTTGGGGTGGGGACAGATGGCATCATATTTTATTTTTGTAATATATCACCTCAATTCCTTTCCATTGTACCTGGAAGCTGCATTACAAAAGAAGAAAAAAATCCAGGCAAAGGAGTGAACCTGTACGTTGGGGTTCTCAGCCACTGAGAACTCGGGTACCCCATTTGGGGGTGTATATGGCATTTGTTAAAATAACTTGCTTTACTTTTACCACTGATTATCTTATGGGCTAGTGTGGAGACTTTTATAGAATGACCATTATTTTTTGTATCCCTTTTTTATAGGCCTTCCAAATCTCTCAACTCAGGTCAGACTTCACTTTTAAGTTCTTATTAAAGCTGAACTCCAGCCTTCCCTTTTTAGCACCTTTTGTACAGTCTCCTGGTAGAAGAAAAAAGGATGGACAGCCGCACTCAAAAACCATAAGGTTGTCTTTAATATAAAAATGGAAAAATGCACTACAAAAACAAGCAGATAACGGGAATAACAGCCAATGTACAGTCTCCTGTACTGAAATTGTTTCCCGTTTTCACTGCACACTGTGAGCTTCTCACAATTGGCAGTAGAAGCTGCAATAAATCAGAAAGAACCTCCTAATTTTCTGTCTGGAGAATGTCCAGCATCATCTATTAGTTGCTGGAGCCTAGGCTAAACTAAATGGGACTTTATATGAGGCTATGTACGTAAATGGCATCATCTAGCCTTTTTCCCCAGCCTGACTGTCCCTGGCCCTCCCGATTAATTTACCATATTTTAGTTCTTTCAATCATGGAAACTCTGCACCAAATGTGGGTGTTACTTAGGGTCGTCTGAATGCAGATGCAGCCTTCCTAAGAATGCCCACTCTTCCAGACGAACACTTTATTGTGTGTATAACTCCAACCAGGAGCCAGTCCACTGTTTGTACCTGGGCTCTTTAGAGCTGTATTGATGTGAGTTGAGACATGAACAGCACCCTGCTGGCCCCCCCATCAGATAACATTTGCCTGCATTACATAGGGAAGTACATAGACCCAATGACGATATTGGAAATGTATACAAATGTAAAATATTTATTTAAAATGTCATTGGCATGGTGATATGGGGGGGGGGGGCAGGACCAGGGGAGTAAAACCTCAGCAAATTAAACTTCATTTTTTTTTAATCACTTTTTTGTTAATGCTTTCAGGACAAGCAACTGACCTCTCTTGCCTCTCATTTTCAGACAATGCCGATCCAAATACAGACGAGAAGGCTGCTCTCCTTGCAACTGCCAAATCTCCCATCTCTTTCCTCAGCAAGCTGGGTCAGACAATCTCTCGGAAGCGTACTCCGAAGGTAAGCTGCTAACTTTGTGGACTTATTTGGCAGATTTTATATTCTTAGTCGGCTTTCGTGTCTTAAGATGATGGACCTCTTTCATGAAAATACCTCTTCGCTTAACTAGTTTGTTTTTAGTTTTTAACTCAAAATTAATTCATAATGGAAAAAGGGTATAAGTACCACAGCGCTAATGGCCTGTATATTGTATTTATTCAGGCTGTTGGCACTGTGGTACTTATACCCTTTTTTTCAGGGTTCCACAACTGGCTTCAGTGTAGAGGGGCTGCTGACAGGCTAGATGTCCTCTACACAGAAGTCGCCGCTGCAGAGATCCTTTGACTGACTGGAGCTGCTTCAGAATATGCAAGTATACAGATCTTTTCTTTATAGGGTCAGCTAGAATGGGAATGAGTAGGTTTAGCCTTGGTTAGAATTTGCCAGAACTTGCACTTTTTAATACTTTCCCATTTTTGTATAAAGCATGGAGTCTGTCTTGTGTGTAAAGATAACAGAAACTTATACATGTGTGAAACCAAGTGTCAGGGGTGCCCCTTGAAGGCACACCTGGATTCAAAGGTGGTACCCTTTGCCATTTGTGACCAATGGGGCACAAATGGCAAATAAGAAACTGACTTAGAGTAAAGTACCAGGACACGGGTTACTCTTTATTACTACAAAACTGAGCATTCACAGATTGGGGTTATAGGGTAGGTGCCCAGGGTCATGTCCTTGAAAGCTTTGCCAGTATCCAGTCACCTGAAAGTACAATTAAAGCACTATGATTACTGTCCATGATCGTGTTGGGAGATTTAAACTACTTGTCCTGTGATACTGTCAAAAAAAACAAAGGAAGCGTGAATGTCCAGGCAGTAATTAGAATCCGACGGGCTCTAATCCTTTCTAATTGTATTGAGAAAGGTGATTTTGCTGCAGTCTGTCATTGGGGACACAGTTTTTAACGTATTTTTATATATTGGAGCTTGCCGTTTACAGGACTTGAAACTTGCAGGTTCTTGCAAGAGCACAAAGAAAACCATTTTTGCTATGTGCCCTATTCACACTTGAACACAACTTTCAGGGCTATGGTCCAGAAATAGGCAACATGTCTGCATTTTTCCATCTAACACATCTGTTTTATCTCTGCATCGGTCCATATTAATGAATGAAACATCACACTGTAACAATACAATAAAGTGGCAGCTTTCCTAAAACTTCAAAATGCATTTTTATCAGCTTATATAATGACATTGCTCTACTCAGGGCTTAAGACACAATTTACTTTCTTGGATTATTTGGCTTTCTGTGTGCAAGTTATGTGCTTAAAGCTGAATATCCTCCCTAACACTGCATGTGATGGTTAGACTTTTTTTTAAAGTGGACCTTTCAGTAACATTACAAGTCTACATGAATACATTTGAGACATACACAGTATAAAGCTACAGTATCATTTTTCAGAAAAGCAAATTTTTGTCTCTACAAGGCCATCCTTGAGTTTGCTGTCCAGCGACTTGGCCATGGCTGAGATGTCGTCAGTCTGCTGCAAGCAGAAGGAAGCCTTTCCTCTAGACTCTCTCTCGGTAATCGGATTGCAACACTGCAACTTTGTAGCAAGCAACTAGGTGAGAGGCTTTAGAGCGCGCTGATCGGTGCCAGATTTGTGAACACAACCAAGAACTGCAGACACCAGGAGTGTCATTTATAAAGGGGAATCTTAGTCCAGGAAGTAGATGGTGATGCAGGATGATGCCTGAATAAAGATAGTGCTCTTTAGGATAGAGAAGCAAATGAAGGAATTGTCAGGGAGAGAATTATTTTCTCTGAGAGGTAATAAATATAAAAAACAATTCTGATGACCAGTCCACTTTAAGAATGGACTGGATGAAGCATAAGGAATCAAGCCCATTTTTTTTTTTTTTTTTTTTTTGCTGATTGGCTATTTTGTATCCTGTTTTATCTGAATTTCTGCTTTGTCTCCTCATATTGAACTGTATCTTTCTTTTGAAAAGGACAAGAAGGAAAAAGATGTGGACAGTTCTGGGAAGAGGCAGAAGACGAGCCAATCTGAAGATGTAAGTGTGGTGGGATGTTCATTCCTAACCAGTAAATGGCCTGTCGTAGTACAAGCACATACCTACAGGTGATGTCAACCTAAGCGTTGAATACAGGCAGGACCACCTCCTGTTGTCTTGAATACAGACAGGACTGCCTCCTGTTTATGGAATACAGGCAGGGCCATTTTTCTGTTTTACATGTGTCCTAACTTTTTTTACATTGCATTTTTATTTGATATGTTGTAAATACTGTATGTTCATGTTGTAACTTGAAACTCCAACTTGGCACTTTATGGGCAATAAAATAGTGTACGCCTCACATGTCCTAAATTAGGTTACTCGAACAGTGGGTGCTGAACGCAAGCAGGGTCTTATCCTGTGCCCCACAAGCCACACAAATCCAGGTGACAACAAACCAGCTGCACTCCATTAAGATTCAAACGGTGACAACTTCTTTATTCCGGACAGTCTGGAATTTCCTCCTGTAACTCCCATCACCCACAAGACTGGGTTTAATCATAGATTAACAGAGTGCAGCAGGATTTTCCCCTTCTGGATTGGCTTGGTTTAAAAAAAATAACCTACATGTTCTGTGTAACCAGAAAGCGACATTACTACTCCATGCTTGCTTGCTGTGTTATCTCCCTGCCAGCAGCCTGCTCATTGGATAACAAATGAGCAACATACCGCAGGAGGGGGTCCAACCTTAGCTGTGCCTGTATTGTGTGCTTTAAAACTTCCCATACAGCCCTCATCTAAACATGTAAAGATGGCATTGCACTCTAGTGCGCTTATGTTTGGTAAACTTCCCCTGCCAACCTTTTTTCTGGTCTGCATGGAATTTGAAGGAGGAGTTATACTTTTAACCCATAATGTTAACAATTAATGTTCTTTAACAAAAGAACATAAATTACACATTAACTATGCTACCAAAATGAGTGAGTGCTGTAAATTGCCTTCAGCATTGATTTTGTTTTATGTTGCTGCAGGTAACTATTTTGTTTGCAGCCCAGAGCAGTCACTTGGTTATTGGAAACCCTTTCCTTCTCCATAGTCTTAAAAACTGTCACTGTCTATAATTAAAATGTATGCATTTCCAGCCTTGATTGCATGTCTTGGCTCAGCCAGAGAGGAAGGCTGACAGAGAAGTTTTACACTGCAAGAAGGGAGAGCATATCAGGGAAATAAGAGAAGACGCTATCCTTGTAAGTTTAACTCTTTTGTGTCTCCTTGGCAGCAGAGTTTATCCTGTTGTCTCTCCTGTTTTTTTTCCCAATCCGTAAATCTTAAAACTGAGCTGATCGGCCTCTAGTGGCTTCGATTTTAGGGCACTGTCCTGAGAATAGAGAACTTAGCATGTGCAGAGCAGGAGACAGTCCATTAGTGGATTTTAAAGATTATAGACAATTTCTTTATTTTTATAATTGGCATAAAGTGATCTGTTAGGACTTTGCTGACTAAAGTTCCACTTTAATGTATGTTTCATTTGTGGTGTACATATGTATTAATATTTGCCTGCCTGAAGTTCTGTTTTCATTATCTACCCATGTGTCTTTTTAGGTTGCAAGTTTTATTTATTTTTAAAGCTCAACGTAAATATCAAAGTTGGCTTTCAGAATGATTTTTATTTGGAAATAAAGTTGTACATTTTGATGCTTTAATAATTTTCTTTGGCATTATTTTAAATGGAATTTCTCAATTCATCCCTTGAGCAACACTGCGTCATTATAGGAAGCAGCCTAAGGTTATGCTGCTGCCTACAGGAGAAATAGACATTCAGCACATAGAAAATTTAAAGCCACTTTTAGAGACATTAACATTTCCCACCTCACACCAGCTTAGTGTCCTTTTACAGTGCCTCGAAAAAGTATTCACACGCCATGAATATTCCACGATTTGTCATGTTACAACCAAGAACATAAATGTTTTGGGATTTTGTGAAATGGATAGACCAACACAAAGTGGCACGTAGTTGTGAAGTGGAAGGAGAATGTTAAATTGGTTTTCAATTCTGTACAAATATCTGGAAAGTATGGCGTGCATTCGTATTCAGCCCCCTTTACTCTGATACCCTTAACTAAAATCTAGTGGAACCAATTGCCTTCAGAAGTAACCTAATTTAGTAAATAGTCAACCTGTTTAGTCTCAGTATAAATACAGCTGTTCTGTTAAACCCTCAGATGTTGGAGAACCTTAGTGAACAAACGGTATCATGAAGGCCAAGGAACACATTAGACAGGTCAGGAATAAAGTTGTGTAGAAGTTTCAAACAGGGATAGGTTATAAAGAAATGTCCCAAGCTTTGAACATCTCGCAAAGCATGGTTCAATCCATTTTTCGAAAATGGAAAGAGTATGACACAACTGCAAACCTATCAAGACATGGCCATCCATCTAAACTGACAGGCCAGGCAAGGAGAGCATTAATCAGAGAAGCAACCAAGAAGACCCATGAAGCTCTGGAGGAGCTGCAGAGATCCACAGCACAAGTGGGAGAATCTGTCCACCTGACAACTGTTAGTCATGCACTCCACAAATCTGGCCTTTTATGGAAGAGTGGCAAGAAGAAAGCCATCAAAAGTACCGTTTGCAGTTTGTGAGAAGCCATATGGGGAATGCAGCAAACATGTGGAAGAAGGTGCTCAGGTCAGATGAGACCAAAATTAAACTTCTTGACCTAAAAGTAAAACTGTGTGGCACAAAACTAACATAGCACATCACCCCTAAACGCACCATCTGTGAAACATGGTGGTGCCATCATCATGTTGTAGGGGTGCTTTTCTTCACCAGGGACAGGGAAGCTGGTCAGACCTGATATGAAGATAGATGGAGACAAATGCAGGGCAAACTTAGAACAAAACCTGTTGGTCTGCAAAAGGACAACGTCCCTAAACATACAGCCAGAGCTACAATGGAATGGTTTAGAATAAAGCTTATTCATGTGTTGGAATGGCCCAGTCAAAGTCCAGACCTAAATCCAATTGCGAATCCCTGGCAAGACTTGAAAGAAGCTGTTCAGGCTCTCTCCATCCAATCTGACAGAGCTTGAGCTATTTTGCAAACAAGAATGGACAAAAATGTCACTCTCTAGATCTACAACGCTGGTAGACATGCCTAAAAAGACTTGCAGATGAAATTTCAGCCAAAGGTGATTCTAAGTATTGACTCGGGGGCTGAATAGAAATGCACGCCACACTTTTCAGATATTTATTTGTAAAAAAAAAGTTGAAAACCATTTAACATTTTCCTTCCACTTCACAATTGTGCGTCACTTTATGTTGGTCTATCCAATAAAATACATTTTACATTTTTTGGTTGTAACATGACAATGTGGAAAAAATCAAGGGGTAGGAATACATTTTTCAAGGCACCAAGTCTGAATTTCCTTTCCCTTTGACTATCTTTTTTTTGAATTGCAAGATTTGTACTACAGCTACAGGTAGATTCAGGCTGGTAACTAGAAATCCTTAGACTGTATTTTCTCTACATTTTGAGTGAAGCAGAGTGTTTAAATCTCAACCTTTTTAGTTTTAAAACTTCCACTGATATTTGGTGTCGCACGGCAAGGATCATATTGTGATTCTTTTGCCAGTTTTCAAAATAACTTGTTGTACCATTGTGGATGCCTTTTTGTCTGCCAACATGGCATTTCCAGCACTTGTTCAGAGAATTGCTAGGTTTAGAACGGCTTTCTTTGTTCTGCATTCATCCTTATGGTGTTCCTAATGCAGTTCAGTCAGCAGTTGCATACAAAATTTCAGGATGTTGCATACAAAATTTCAGTCAGCAGATGCTTCAGCTTGAACTACTGTCAAATAAATGTAAAATAAAAACAGAATGCAATGATTTGCAAATCTCATAAACCCATGTTTTATTCACAATAAAAAATGGAAATCATATTAAATGTTTCAACTGGGAAAATTTTCCTTTTTTGTGAGAAAAAAACATTAAGGTAATTTTTAAAATTGATGGCAGAAACACATCTCAAAAGTTGGGACCTAGCACCAAAAAGCTGACAAAATAGGTTGTACTAACAAGAATGAGCTGGAAGGTCATTTTACAATGAATCGGGAGAATTGGCAACATGTCGCTAACATGATTACATAAGAGCATCTTTGAGAGTCTGTGTCTCGGAAGTAAGAATGGGTAGGGGTTCACCAAACAATTTCAGATTATAGGGCCCGATTCACATAGAATTACATTACTCCACGGCGGCGTAACTTATCCCATTTACGTTACACTGCCGCAGGTTTACAGCGCAAGTGCCTGATTCTCAAAACTCTTACCTGTAAACTTGCGGCGTTGTAACGTAAATGCGCTCGGCGCAAGCCCGCCCAATTCAAATGGGGCGGGCACCATTTAAATTAGGCGCGTTCCCGCGCCGAACGTACTGCGCGTGCTCCGTCGAGTAAATTACCCCACGTGCATTGCGCCAAATGACGTCGCACGGACGTCATTTGTTTAGACGTTAACGTAAATGGCGTCCATCTCCATTCACGGATGACTTGCGCAAACGACGTTGTTTTTTAAATTTCGACGCGGGAACGACGGCCATACTTAACATGGCTTAGAACAACTAGGGCTCGGCCCTAATTTTACGCGGCGTAACTCGATGGAAACGACGTGAAGTTAGATCGACGGGCAGCGCGGACGTTCGGGAATCGCAGTAACTAGTCATTTGCATATTCTACGCCGACCGCAATGGCCTCGCCACCTAGCGGCCGGCCTAGAATTGTATCCTTAAGATCCGACAGTGTAATTCAATTACACCTGTCGGATCTTAGGCAGAACGAACATAACCAGTCCATGGGTTTGAGGAGTGTGCTAAATGGCTGTCGAGGTGTTTTATGATGCTCTAGCAGACACTCCCTTAAACTGGTCATACACTGGCCAAACTTGGGATGGTTTCTGATGATCTGACAAACTAGTGCAGTGTCTGCTCCTTGTCGGCACTTTACCACCCCACTAATCTGAGAATTGCCCTATTTTCAGATCGAACAGTGGCTGCAGCCAGCGAGAGCCTGACTTTTAGAATACAATAACGTTGGCAGGAAATTCCTCCATCTGCGCTGTTTAGCATAGATGGAGGAATCTTTTGGGAATATAGATGCGTTTATGCTGGGCAAAAAAAAATAAAAAATCTGACAAGGTGTTTTTCAGGAGCTTATGGGCTAAAAATGGTGCCCTTGACGAACACCTACCCTGCAGTCCCAGTGTGAAAGCCAGAGTGCTTTCACAATGGGGCACTGCTTGCAGGAAGTTGGAAAAAGTCTTGTAAGCAGCATCTTTGGGGCAGTGGAGGAGCGGCGTATACACCACTACTGCCCATTGAAATGAATGGGCATCGCTGCTGAAGCACCTACATAGTGATTTGGCAGTGGCGTTGCATGGCACGTTTAACCCTTTCTTCAGCCACTAGCGGGGGTTCAAAGTGCCCCGCTAGCGGCCGCATATCGCTGCTAAAACAGCGTTTTACCATCAACACCTGCCCCACTGTGAAAGCATCCTTATTCTAAGATTAAACCTGCAACTTCAAGGGTCTATATTACACCTGTATTAAAAGGATTATTGAGCGGGAACATTCTACAAGCATTGTTTGAACTTTAAAGTGAATTTAAACCCACTCATTTAATTACTTCCATAGTGCTGATCTATAAGCATATACATACCTCCTGCATGTACCCTTGCCTGTCAAATATCTCCCCTTTAGCTGTTGGAGGCCTGCAAAACTTGTTGTCCAAGGCTCAATGAGTGGAGTCTTGATGTCGGTAGACTCCCCGCCCACCTCTACACTCCCCTTGGGCAGGCATCAATATTTTTTACACTGAACTTCTGATCTTGTGGATTATGCCCCATGATCTCTAACATCCAGTCAAAGCCCAGGAAAGTCACCACATGACTTAAGCATGCCCAATCATACTGAGGTGTGGAGCTGCCAATCCTGGGAGAGCTGGAGAAGACATGAGGGGGATGTGAAGTACACAGAATGCCTCTCGCACTCCTGCATGAGATAAGGAAATCGCTCGTCACTCACAGCAAGGGGGAAGAACAGACACCTATTTTTATGTGTCCATTTTTATCTTGCTGAAAAAAGGTGATAGGACTGCTCAGAGCTGGATTAACTTTGGCAAGACTGGCCACATGAAATTACATCCTCTGCTGTAACGGATAAGAGTCTTTAAAATTTTTGCGGTTTACATCCACTTTAACAACTTCAGTAAATTGAGAATTCTTGATATTTGGAGGAAAAAAGCATTACCTGTTTTATAAATTCCTCATCTTAAGAGCCAGGATAATGCGATAGAATTAAACGAGTTTGAATGTGACGATTGCTGCGCCACCTCAGCTTGGCTGTTGGGGCAGGAAAAGAGCACAAGGGCAGACACATTCTACGTGTCAGGTTTAAGAGATCATTGGCAAATTACCCCATCCTCCTTGGCATCAGAAAGCGAGACAGTCCTAATAGGTTATCAACTGTTCTAATGCCTCATTCACACCATGGTGCGGAGATATCAGTTTTTCTGCACACGTGCTGCAAGGGCGCAAAAAAAACAAACACGTTTGTGCAGGAAAAACTGACATGTCATCAACATTGGTGTGAATAGGGCACATAAGGCTGGGTTCACACTACGGTTTTCCCGTCCGTCAGCCGCATACGATTTCAGTATTGAAAACGTACGGGCCCGGACGGGAAAACGTAGAGATAGACAATGCATTGCAAATCGTATGCACTCGGATGCATCCGGGTGCGTACGATTTGCTGGCAAAACGTTTTTTAAACGTACGCAAAACCGTGTTCAACCACGGTTTTGCGGTCGTTTTTAAAACAGTATGGCAACCGCATACGTTTTTCTTTAACATTAATGTTAATGGAAAACGCACATATGTGCGGTGCCATACGTTCCCGTCCGTTTCAGCCGCATACGTTTTTTCATATAAATCGTATGCGGCTGACGGACGGGAAAACCGTAGTGTGAACCCAGCCTAACACACACAAAAGCTGATGTGAAACTGATGTCACTGCAAGTGAAATCTGCACTGTTTTGCCATCAGTTTTCATGCCTGTATTATGTGAACGAGCCCTTAACCACTTAAGACCCGGACCATTACGCAGGTAAAGGACCTGGCCGGTTTTGGCGATTCGGCACTGCTTCGCTTTAACTGACAATTGCACGGTCGTGCGATGTGGCTCCCAAACAAAATTGGCGTCCTCCCCCCCCCCCCCCCCCCCCCCCCCACAAATGGAGCTTTCCTTTGGTAGTATTTGATCACCTCTGCGGTTTTTATTTTTTGCGCTATAAACAAAAATAGAGCGACAATTTTGAAAAAAAATTCAATATTTTTTACTTTTTGCTATAATAAATACCCCCAAAAAAGATAAAAAAAACTTCTTCTTTTTTTTTTCGTTTAGGCCGATACGTATTCTTGTACATATTTTTGGTAAAAAATCGCAATAAGCGTTTAACGATTGGTTAGCGCAAAATTTATAGCGTTTATAAAATAGGGGATTCGTTTTATGGCATTTTTAATATTTAGATTCTTTTACTACTAATGGCAGCGATCAGCTTTTTTTTTTTTTTTTGTGACTGCGGCATTATGGAGGACACATCGGACAATTCTGACACATTTTTGGGACCATTGTCATTTTCACAGCAAAAACTGCTATAAAAATGCATTGTTTACTGTGAACATGACAATTGCAGTTTAGTAGTTAACCACTAGGAGGAGCTGTAGGGCTAATGTGTGACCTCATATGTGTTTCTAACTGTAGGGGGGCGGGGCTGGGCGTGTGACATCACTGATCGCCTTTCCCTATATCAGGGAACAGACTATCAGTGACATTGCCACTGTGAACAACAGGGAATGTGTGTTTACACACACCTCTTCCTGTTCTTCAGCTCCTGTGACCGATCGCGGGACACCGGCGGCGATCGGGTCCGCAGGTCCCGCGGTCACGGAGCTTCGGACTGGGTCGCGGGCGACCCACGGCTGGGCACTTAAAGGGGACGTACAGGTACGTGCCTGTGCCATTCTGCCGACGTAAATGTGCAGGAGGCGGTCCTTAAGTGGTTAAAGACAGAATGGAGATCAAAATAATGTGCTGCAGAAGTATTTGAGAAAAATCAGAAAAAACAGCATCTGAGGAGCCAAAGTAAATTGGTTTGCCAAAAAAAGGCGTTTTTCTATTTCCATTGATTTTTATTTAATTGGATTTCATCAAATAACCTGTCAAACAACAAACTTTTTATTTTGCTTCCCTCCTAATCAAGGTCACTATTGATATGACGGTCCTTGGAATGGGTTTTGTTTTGTTCTACGGTCACCAATCAGTATCTGGTTTGCCCTTGTATATGACCAGTGTAGAATGAAAGCTTGAATCTGGCTGTGAGATGATAAATATTAACACACCGATACATCTGACCCCCCCCCCCCCCCAAAGAGTAATGTCTGGTTTTACCCCCTTAACCACTTCAGCCCCAGAAGAATTTATCCCCTTCCTGACCAGACCATTTTTTTGCGGTTCGGCATAGTGCGGTCATGCGACGTTGTATCAAGACAAAATTTACTTTGTCCTCCCACAAATAGAGCTTTCTTTTGGTGGCATTTGATCGCACAACGATAACATGGTATCTAGACCACTTGCTATAGCCCAGTAAGAATCGCTGCAATATGCTGTGTCCAGTGAACACAGCGTTTGCAAATTGTGTGTGAGGATATGCGATTGTCCACTGCGACATATGAGTACATCTCTGACCCTGGGGGAGCTGCCCACCAGCAGTAAATGTACTGCAGGTAGTCAACAAGTGGTTAAAGCGGCCCTTTTCAACCAGGGTTCCTTCAGAGGTTGCCAAAGGCCTCCTTGAGTCTGGGTTCACACCTATGCAAATTGGATGTGAGTTTCTCTGCATCCAATTCACACGACAGAGTGTGACCAGCTCTCAATTGATCTGGTTCATACATGGTGTGTGAGTGGCTGTGGAACGCATTGCACATGGGACCTGTGCGTCATTGGCTCAGTTTTGGGTCCGAATTCAGGCAAAGATTCTTCTCTGAAAAGAACAGGAATGCAATGGACCCCTGCTGTGAGCTGTGTCTATTAGGTGTGAACCCAGCCTGAGCATTGAGCAATGTCAGCACTATAGAGAAGTAACCTTTTAGCTATCTGTAAGGAGGGATGATTTTTTTTTTTTTTTTTTTTTAACCAATGACCACAAATGTAAAGAGCGTTCTTCCCAGTGACCATAAAACGAATGTACAGGGAACTGTAGAAATGGTAAGTACTAGCAGGTGTTCCTTGCGCCTAGAAAGTTATTTCAAGCATTTCTGTTTTTTAAAAAAAAGTTGAGAGGCTGTGTTGTCATTCCTTTAATAGGAAGGAAGGGGTTAAAACTTTTATTTGCCATTTGTGACCTTTTGGAGAGATTAATCCTCACTTCCCATTCTGAAGACCGAACAGGATGTGAGTTGAAGTCGCCCCAAAGTGAGTGTAATATCTCTTGGGGTTGGTTCAAACAAGCTTTGGTCTCTGAAGTGTGATCTGTGTTCAAATGGCTCTTCGTGGAGCATTTGACAGACAGCGTGGCGGCTTTCCATCACTGCCTTTACAGTTAAAGGGGGTAGCAGTTGAGGACAGTAAATTCATGGCTCAACCAATGGCTTTTACCTTCCTTTAAATCAGTGTTTCTCAATTCCAGTCAAGGATTACCAACAGGTCATGTTTTCAGGATCTCAGATGAAACGGCTGTGGTAATTACGAAGGTCAAATCATCTGTGCAAAATAATGGAAAGCATAAAAACATGACCTGTTGGTGCGCCTTGAGGCTGGAATTGAGAAACACTGCTGTAAATGCTAGTGCGAATGAGCCCTTGGTCATTTTGTCACTGGACACTTGTCCCTGTTGAAAAAATTTGCCTCACTGTTCTCCTGAGAGGTTTGGTTTTCCCATCACTTTCTGTTTTGGCATATTGGTTGCCAGGACCGAGAGGGTGAATCTCCCCAACAGGGACACACAGAAATAAAAAAGTATTAAGTCTGACAGCAACACAGAAGACCCAAGGTTTTTTGATACTGATGGCATTTCATAACCAGAAAACCAAACAACTGAAAGATCTCCTCTTCTTCTGGGCTTTAAAACGGATACAGAAATGGTTGTAATCCTATGAATTCTTTGATTTGTTCAATGCTTATTAAAATTCATCAGTTTTATATAAACAAAACTAATATAAAAAAAAACACTAAATGAGTTGTAATTGTAGAAATAAATATGAAGGCCTTCCCAATAAAATGCATTGGTTGTAAAAAAAAAAGGAATAAAAGCCTGACAATTGTCTTGGTCTTTTCTACTCCATCCAAAACTAAAAAATTGTCTTTACATACACTTTAAACTAAGGAAAAACAGCCTAATGTTAAGTATTCTTAAAAAGCTTCCCTTTTCTTTCCTTCCGACCTATCCTGTATATAAAAAAAAAATCTTTGCACCTTCCAATTAAATTTCTTTTCAAATCTGGTTGGGTCCTGTTACATGATCCTGAAGCTCTGGTTCATTGGTGTAATGGAGAGCTTGGCAGAGTCTATGAATTCCAGGAGCCATGATGTTGCACCCATGGGCTCCCATGGCTCAGCCGTTGCAAGCACTCCCTCCTTTCCTCTCCATATGCCACTCACTGACACGGGAGCCTGAGCTGCAGGATCACATAGAGCTGATTAAAAAGTGGTTATTGCACAGATTATTTTTTTTTTTTTTTTACATTGGGTATGCAGGACAAGTAAGGAGGAACGAGGGAACATGTTTAGGAATACTTACTCTTAGGCTTTTCTTCCAGTAAAACGGTAACCTTCAGAGAATAAAATAAAGCTGCAGGAAGTAAAATGTATGTAAACTCGATTGATTCACTTCCCATATTTTCTTCCTGTTTGGTCAGTTAAATATAAAATTGAATGTTTTATCTGCACGATAAGTGCAAAAAAAAAAAAAATACACGTATTGGTTACATTTGCTCCCAGTTATTTGAGGACTACAGAATACCTCATCTGCTTATGGGGATGAGGAGAGGTGTTCTGTAGTGCTGTCAACACTGTCGCTGTATAAAGACCGTAAAGTGAGGCAGCATTGTCACCTTAGGACAGGAAGTGTTACTGGCAGATTCCCCAGGTGAAGCTAAAAGAAAAGTTTAAAAAAACAAAACAAATGCAGCCACTACATCAAGGTCTGGCAAGCTGTAGTTTATTAGTTTTATTCTTCTTTTTAGATGTGCTTTGAGTTACGTTAACATACTCGGATAACCCCACTTAAGACAACCCCCATAAGTCCCACTTGATTAA
The DNA here is from genome assembly GCF_905171775.1 of Rana temporaria. Classification (NCBI taxonomy): domain Eukaryota; kingdom Metazoa; phylum Chordata; class Amphibia; order Anura; family Ranidae; genus Rana; species Rana temporaria. The sequence continues at coordinate 363,117,310 of NC_053491.1, read as the reverse complement.
GCCCATATTACGAGTAAAATGTGTACCTGGTGCTAATAAAGTTGCTTGTGGCTCAGCAGAGACCTTGCAGATGGTGACTTGCTTGTTTAATGTTACTTTGTGTGTGACCACATTTTTCAGACCATTCTCCAAAACATCCATTGATCTTTCTGTGCAGATAACACTCTACTCCACCGTCATAGTATAACCTACACAAATTGTACTCCACTTGCTCAATTGCAGGATTACTATTGGTCATAGAGTGGTTGGTCTCATGTTTTTGTTACATCTTATACATCTTATAATTTGCAGGAGGAGGGTCCGCGGACTCTGCGGGAGGAGCGCCCTTCCCAACTGAGCTCTGGAACAGACAAGAGATTGGACACTGCAGCCAACAACCAGAACAAAGTGAAGTCAATGGCGACACAGCTACTGGCTAAATTTGAGGAGAATGCTCCAGCACCTAACACAGGCCTGCGGAAGCAGGTAAGCGGCTATGGGAGGACACTAAATTTATTTTATGATGCTTTGTGAAATATACACTCTTCCAAAATGCTACATGATATACCTTCCCTTCAGTTTTAGACAGTTGCACAGGCTCCTCTCCTGTACTAAAAATGTCTTACTCTGATTTCACGGTACACTGAACTTTTCACAATGTGCTTTAGAAGCTGAGGCAAGTCCTATATAGCCCGCCTTATTTCCTGGCTGGCTGGCGTTCAGCATTATGTAATGTTTTCTTCCCAAGCCAAACTGTTCTTGGCCCACCCATTTCATTCATTGGATTTCAGTTCTTTCAATCTTAAAGGTTTAACATCACATGTAGGTGATCTGCTTAGGAATGCCCATTCCTCCTGACTGACATTTACCCACTTATGAAGGCATTTTGCTATTTGCATAACTCCTCCCAAGAGCCAGCCCACTCACTGCTTTCATCAGTGCTGAGGGCTCATGGAAAGAGTATTAACCACTTGGTTTCCAGCCCATAGTCAAAATACGTCGGGAGAGGGCCCTCCCGCCGCTGTCCCGCGCCCTCCGCCGCTTACCGGAGCCGTCGGTAGCGGCGGAGGAGATCGGGACCGTTCGGCAGCTGAGCGGGGTTACGAGTGAAGGAAAAATCTCCTTCACCCGTCCCCATAGCTCTGCTGGGCGGAAGTGACGTCAAAACGTCAGTCCCGCCCAGCGTCTTAAAGCAACATTTTTTTTTTTTTTGTCATTTGAAAAAATGACATTTCCACATTTTTTTTTTTTTTTTTCTTGCATTTTAGTCTAAATATGAGATCTGAGGTCTTTTTGACCCCAGATCTCATATTTAAGAGGACCTGTCATGCTTTTTTCTATTACAAGGGATGTGTACATTCCTTATAATAGGAATAAAAGTGATCAAATTTTTTTATTTATTTTTTTCAGTGTAAAAAGTAATAAAATAAATAAGAAAACAAACAAAACATTTTTTTAAAGCGACCCGTCCCGACGAGCTCGCGCGCAGAAGCGAACGCTTACGCGAGTAGCGCCTGCATATGAAAACGGTGTTCAAATCACACAAGTGAGGTATCGCCGCGATCGTTAGAGCGAGAGCAATAATTATAGCCCTAGGCCTACTCTGTAGCTCAAAAAATGCAACCTGTAGAATTTTTTAAACGTCGCCTATCGAGATTTTTAAGGGTGAAAGTTTGACGCCATGCCACGAGCGGGCGCAATTTTTAAGCATGACATGTTGGGTATCATTTTACTCGGCGTAACATTATCTTTCACAATATATAAAAAAATTGGGAAAAATTTATTGTTGTCTTATTTTTTAATTCAAAAAAGTTTTTTTTTTCCAAAAAAAGTGCGCTTGTAAGACCGCTGCGCAAATACGGTGTGACAAAAAGTATTGCAATGACTGCCATTTTATTCTCTAGGGTGTTAGAAAAAATATATATATAATGTTTGGGGGTTTTAAGTAATATTCTAGCAAAAAAAACTGTTTTAGTCTCGTAAACACTGAATCTGAAAAACAGGCTCAGTAACGAAGTGGTTAAGGAAGGGCACTGTGGGCATGCCGGGAAGCCATGCACTGCACCTTGCTGACTTCTCCCACTAATGCCTTTGTAGCAAAGAGACTCAAGAGACCCAATGATGTCATCACTGGGTCTAAAAAAACTGAAATTTCTATTAAAATTGAATTGGCATGTTTATGAAGGGCGAGGTAAGAACTAAAGAATGCAAATATAAGCAGATTAAACTTCAGTTTTAGATAGCAATTTATTTCCTTTCCTGTGTGCCACATTGAAACCATATGGTCACTTTGAGAAGTGTCTTGTCTGCATGTGTTCCATTTTATTTTCTCACATGTCTCCCTTTTCCTCCTCTTCATTTCCTTCTATCATCATTACCCCCACTCTTCCGCCTCCTCTCGGACACCCCTCAGAAACCCTTATTGCCTTACCAGCAGCGCTTACTAGAACAGGCTGCCCTCAATCACAAAGAGCCACAGTGGAAACAGGTAACAGTGCCGGCTGAATGATTACAGGTCACTCCACACTAGGATGAGTGTTTAGTAGCTTCAAAGCAATTTGGACATTTTGTTACATCGGTTGAAACATTTGTGTGTATAGCTAACAGATTATTATTTTATTCACTATAAATTCACTTATTAACTATTGAATGTGTGTGCATTCATGAATCGTGTAGTGAAGTGGGTGTACTGGAGAAATCCACCCCATAATTTATCAACTGCCCATAAAACAATGTATAGGTGGCATCTGGGTAATAGAGGGGTGCTGGTTGGGAACTACATTTCATCCGTGTCCTACTGCAGCTGTAACATTATTAAACCACAGTGGCTTCATTATTTCAGTGACAGTGTGCGCGATTTTAGGATGTAACAGGGAGCTGTGGTGGGACCGTGTTGTGAAGTTGCCAACTAGCTCTCAATAGGGTAACGCACATAGGTTAAATACTGGTCACTAAATAGTTAACAAATATAGAATGACTGAGCCACTAAGTAAGCAATGGCGAACCTTGGCACCCCAGATGTTTTGGAACTACATTACCCATGATGTTCATGCATGGCAGTGTAGTTTAGCATTGTGGGAAATGTAGTGCCAAAGTTCGCCATAACTGCACTAAGTGGTTAAAGCACATAGTTGGGGGACTGGCACGGAAGAGTTAAGTTGCATAGGGATTGAGGACAAGTCACTGTGTGACTATTTATGCACAGTCTGTGAACTGATTCCATAGGAGTTATTTTACTCATGCTGAAGACTGGCTACTGCGGTACTAGGGTAGGTGGGCCAAGTCCTGGCCCCTGAGGGGTTGAGGCAAATGAGCTTGGGATTGACCATTGCAGTGCTCAGGCATGTAGGCTGGGAATATGTTGCTGACAGGCTAGGGTACAGTGGTTGGGAACTGAACACTGTAGGGTTATTGCACATAGGCTGGCAGCTTCCACAGAGGGGCTAAGACAAGTCAGCTAGGTGCTGGCTATTGAGCAGCTGAGGCACGTAGGCTGGGGAGTAGCTACTGAGGGGCTGAGACATGTAAGCTGGGAACTGCCCATTGAGGGGCTAAGACATGTAGGCTATGGACTAGCCACTAAGGGGCTGAGACAAACTGAGCTTAGCGTGTCTCAGAGCTTTCATCTTCTTGGATTGTAAGGATTTCTTTTATATAATTAAGGCAGATAAAGGTATTATTTGTACACCTGTTGTCACTTTTTGTGAATTTCTCCCCAACCCTTCTGTTCATCTTTAAGCCCAGGTATGATGACCTGCCCCGGACTTGCCCAAAAAAGGTCATCAGTCTGTACTCTCGGCCGTACCCTGTCCAAAGCCCTTTGATGCAGGTGACTCAGGCGATATGCTTAATGCGTGTCTCACTGCTTATGGCTGACTGTCTATGTACAGATGGAGGAGTCGGAGACTTCTGCATGATTGTGCCAATAATCAAATTTGGGTTTGTCTATCATACAAAGCATGACTGGATCCACTTGTCCCAGATATAAAAGCCCTTTCAGGCTGAAAATTTTTGTATTTCTGTCTAAAATCTAGTATTGGAGGATGTCCCTGTATGGCTCAAATCACTGTAAAATCCCCATTTGATCTTGATTCCTTATTTTGGAGCTTAAATTTTATTTTTTGTGTTCTTGTGGGGTTTTTTCACCGTAAACCTGCAAAAAGTTGAATCCTTTTTTTATACATTAACCCAACACAAGCTGCGAGTTCATGGCGAGTGATAAAATTATGGTACAACTTTTCATACCTGTAGAAATATTGGAAAGTGGCTGGTTTTTCAATGTAACAGAAAATTCTTGCCTGGTCAATCAGCTTACAAAATTTTTCTGTGACCCTACTTTCCTCCAGCCAGTCATAACATCCCATCCCTAAAACCGACTCTTCCAACCAATTCCTATTTCAAGGATCTGTATACTTATGCATTCATATGGGATATAAATGCACCCTGCCAGGACCTCACACGCTGTCAATACCAGCACACTCTGCTTTGGCTGTTCACCAATGCCACTCACGGCTCCATCTGTGGCAGTGGCAGCTGCCTGCTCTCCTTACGTTTATCCCATGTGTCTTACTTTTCTCTCTTCTATTCCATTCACAGAGTAGCCCGGTGCCGCCTGGCGACCGCAGGGAGACGTGTCCCAGCCCGGAGAGGGTAAACCGCATGGGTTTGGCGTGCTTGAGTGCAAACACATAAAAAAAAAAAAACAGACATTTAGGGTGTTAACATGCACTAGCATCTTCTCTTCACACCAGGTTTAAAGCCCAGTTTAACCCTCTGTTTCAACCAGCTAAACACATTTCACATTCATGAAAACAAAAGATTTTAAAGTCTTACATCTTGGAAAGCATGCACAGGCTGAGTAGAAAAGCCTGTACCCTTCCAACATTCTGTAGAGAAGGTCCCTTGCTCTCTGTATGGAAGAAGTAGTCTCTATACAGAGGTCTGACACACCCCTTGCTACACTATACCTATAGGTCTGCAATCAACATGGCTCAGGCTACCTGTTGATTGGAGAGCTCCGACTCTGACTTATAAGAGGGTGTGTTGGACCTCTGCAGAGGGACCACTGTTTCCACACGCAACTGTCCCTCTCTGAAAACCAATTGTAAGACTTGGCACTTCTTTTGTTTTTATGCGTCTGGAATGCATTTAGTTTTAAAGCGAGCTTGTGCTTTTCCAATGCAGAGAAAATAAACAGGTTTGATGTAATGCCCCTCTACCAAGAGTAGGATGTACTCTCCTCTTGCTCCCGAGCCATGCAGCTACTGAGAGCAAAAAACGTCTACTTCCATGTATAGCGTAGCCTGTAACAGTGCTGGTTATTGGCTGAGCACTGTCACATGGGGTGGGTTAAACAATAATGGAGAAAAGCACCAAAACTGGGATGTGTGAAGTCCAAAATGTTTATTTAGTAAAACGACCATTAAATTTTGAGGGTCTACAAAAGCATCCTCCATCGGGGCTTGGTAGGTACTGAGAGAGGCGTTTTCTAGAGTTGATATCATTATGGAATACCTTTTTAAGTTGTAATAAATAAATAAAGCCTACTCACTGGTTGTTGCTGCTTTGCAGCTCTTGCAGTACCCATCTAAGCCTTTCAAACCTGCAAAACAATGGCTATTTTACTGTATGCATCTTCTCAATAAGAATTTCTGAGCATCCCAAACTTTTGTTTTGGAAGGAGGGAAATAAAATGAATTTTTTGCTTTTACACAGTCCAAATACAGGTTAATTTAAACCTTTTCATAGAACTTTTAGTTGGTCTGAGACGAGACATTTTCAAACATTTTTCTTAGCCCTGCACTCCTTTTAATAAAGAGAAAGTAAACAGGCGTGATTGTTGTCATCAAACTTTAGTCGTTTACACATTGTCCTTTAATTTGCATACAGTGTGAGGCAACGAAACACGTTTTTCCAAAATCTGAAAATTTGTAAAATGTTTATTAGTGGGAGACAAATGCAAGGTTTATTCACATATTTGGGTAAAATAAACTGTTGCTTATTATTTTAGGATCAGTTTTCAAGTTCTTCTAATACTGCATAGAGACTTGCAGCTAATGTTTGGGCCAAACGCTGTCAAAAATGTATCTAATGCTGGCCATACACTCTACGAAATATCGTGTAACGAACATTCGAGAAAGCGAACGTTCGGTCGTGAGCGCAAACGATATTGCCATCATGTAATGACCGATAAATCGTTCAGTGGACATAAAAAAAAATTGGTTAGTTTTTTTTACATATACCTAGTGCAGAAAGTTCGGACAGGAAACACATTAACCTTTCGATTTATCGTTCGTTCGCCAGAAAATTTCCAAACCTGTCCTTCGTTTTTTCGGCTCAAAAACGTCCCAACGATTATCGATTTTTGTGCCCATTAACCATTCGAAAAACGAACGAACTGTCTGAACGACCTAATTTCGGCCGATTTTTTTGTATAGTGTATGGCCAGCATTACTTTTTTCCACCCACGATCTATAAACGTCCTCCTTCCCGATGCCTGGGGTACATTTAGTCTGTGATCTCCCTTTGACAACAAACAGCCGATGCTGTGTGGCTGCTAGCTGTTAGACCTGACTTGTCACTCTTATCTCTGACCCCCTCTATTAATAGTGAACCCTCATTCTCTGATCACTATGTTGGCTATGACAGTGATCACATGTAGGCCTGGAGTCTTCATACACAAAATAAACCTTCAGATCAGTAGTACTGTAGTTGTCAAATACAATGATGGTATTAAAAAAAAAAAAAGAAGAAAGTAAGAAGTAAAATGTGTGCTTCAGCCTATACTTAAAATCGTTCCTTTTAACATATCATACCAAATAAAAAGGTGTTCAAGTCCTTAAAATGTATATACAGTAAATGTTATATTCATTTAGGTAGGTAAATTATTCATGGAGGTATAGTCAAGTGGGGCTGATGCATACCAATTGAGGTAAATTTGACATTGGCTTTCTAGTCTTTAGTTTCCCTTCCCCACTCCAAACCCGACTCTTAGTTGGATTCCCAAGTTTTTTACATTTATCTAAAACCAATGTTTATTTCCTCTTTGAACATTACTAAAAGCCCCTTCTCATCCTGTCCCCCCCCCCCCAGTCCAATACTAATAATTTTTTCCACTTCTCAGTTCGATCTTGAAACCGCCCGTCGCTCTCCAGTTGACCAGTGGCAGCATTCTGTCTCCCTTCGCTCCACTGAACGCCCTGCCTCCCCCTCTTACGATGACATCCGACAGGTAGCATGTTTCCAACACGTGTGTGCAAAGCTCTGGTGTGTATAGCTAATAGCATGCGCTTGAGTTATCCACTGGTGAGAGCCACTTCTGCCAAACACAACTTGAAGGCTTTCTGCCTCATTTCTAAAAAGTGGCTTAAACAGAAGCCATATGTCTGTTACCCAGCCACCCCCTTGCTCAGACTCCAATTGATTGCCAGATTCTGGCATGTACAGAATCGGGGAACACCCTATGATAATGTGTAAAGATCTTTGCGGACAGCAGGAGGAGGGCTCCATAGACATAGAAGTATGAGACTACAGGACATTTTTTTATTTTTTTGTAAGAGGATGTGCAGTACAGGTTGATTTCTCATATTCCTGTTAATAGTTGGGAGCATGTTAACCCAATAATTGTTGGATTTCTAATTACAGTCGGTGTGCACAGCATAGGTAATCCCATAAATGAAAGGACAGGAAGTGATGAGATATCTCAGAGACAGTAACAAAAGCACGTTTATTTACCATCTGCAGTTTTTTATTTTCGTTGTCGTCACATCCGCACCATCTTATATCTTTTACTGGTGTCACGGGGACAGGAAGTAGTACATATCTCCAGGGAGGGTGCAGAAAAAAGTAATAGACATTTTGCTTGCTACGCAATATATATTCAGTTAAAAAATACTTTTAGGTGATGTTGAGTTTCAATGCTATATATATAATATATAACCCTTATATATTTTCCATACCTCTCATGGTGTAGTTTCAAAAATAGCCAAAACTTTTCTAATAACTAACCCAGGGAAACAAACTATTAACAAACCCATTAGCCCAAAAAAATTGGCTGTGGAACTGACAACCATAGCTTTACAATGAACAGAAATTTGCTGATAACTTAGGCAGAGTGTACCTGGGTGCCGGAACAGACCTGGTGCCGTGCTTAGTTGGCTGTTGATACTGTTATACAGGGGACACCTGCTACTAACAGATTTGCCCTGTGCCTCGTGTGTGCGCTGCTGCTGCACGACTCCACCATGCCTCACCCACTCGCACCAGTTGATTGGGGGGTGACCTTTGACCTTTTCACCTTTTACCTGTGGCTCATGCCCTTTTCTTCCCCTCTTCCTCCTCTCCTCTCTGTCAGAAGTACATAAAGATATACACAGGTGGTGTGAGCTCATTGGCTGAACAGATAGCCAATCAGCTGCAAAAGAAGGAGACCCCCAAGCCTCTGTTTGGGAAGAAAGTGGTAAGCCGGATAAAGTGTTCCAATCAATTTGGCTATGTGGTGTTTTGCAGTTTAACTTTTGTTTTTCTGTTTTCATTTATTAAATGAAGTTAAGTTCCAGGCACCAACACTTTTATGTACATTTTTCAATAGCTAAAAATATAAATTCACTTTGTGCACCAAAGAATTACAACCATTTCTGTATCTGTTTTAAAGCCCTGAAGGGGAGATCTTTCAGTTTATCTGGTTATGAAATGCCATCAGTATCAAACCTTGGGTCTTCTGTGTCGCTGTCAGACTTAATACTTTTTTATTTCTGTGTGTCCCTGTTGGGGAGATTCACCCTCTCGGTCCTGGCAACCAATATACCTAAACAGAAAGTGATGGGAAAACCAAACCTCTCAGGAGAACAGTGAGGCAAAATTTTTCAACAGGGACAAGTGTCCAGTGACAAATGACCAAGGGCTCATTGGCACTAGCATATGAATATAGCGGAGCGTTAAAATCGCGATAAAATATCAGTGTTTTACCGTGATTTTAACGCTCCGCTATAGGCGTATCCAGTGTGAAAGGGGTCTAATGAAGAAACAATGAAATAATAAAGTTACGTTAAAACCAAGCACACCATTGTTTTTCTTGTAAAATTCCCAATAAGTTTGATGTGTCACATGACCCTCTTCCTATTGAAAAAACAAAAGTTGGATTCAAAATGGCCAACTTCAAAATGGCCGCCATGGTCACCACCCATCTTGAAAAGTTTCCCCCCTCACATATACTAATGTGCCACAAACAGGAAGCTAATATCACCAACCATTCCCATTTTATTAAGGTGTATCCATATAAATGGCCCACCCTGTACATGCAGTAATGCAAGGCTTTCTCCCTGGTGTGGAGAAAGCCTCTTGAGGGGGGAGGAGGCGAGCAGGAGTGTCAGAACGCTCTCTAACACACAGCTCCTTTCTCTATCTGCAAAGTAGAGAGTGTCCTGACACTCCTGCTCGCCCCCTCCCCCCACAAGATGCTTTCTCCACACCAGGAAGAAAGGCTCTCGCATTACTGTGTGGAGTTAGACGGAAGAACAGGAAGTGAGGATTTCTCAGAAGAAATAAGGACATTTAAAAGCAAAATGGAAGCATGAGGTAAGTGAAGGAGGACTGCACTAAGGTAAAGGAAGCTATTTAGGGGAAACGAAAAATTCCTTTACAATCCCTTTTTGTCACAGAACAGTTGTCCTCATTAGAACATGTGCCCTTATCTCTTGTTTTAGTGACAACAGTAACTTTTTATATTCCCCATCACTGTGTTCCAGTTACAATGAAGGTGAATCTTCACGGCAGGGTCACAGACAGCAATAGAAACCTGACGGGTTATAACCGTTCCTGAGTCCAAACGTTAAAAAAATTTCAAGCATGTTACGACTCTGTAGTGATCCTTTTTTTTACTTTGGTTGCAAACTGCCTTTCTTTTGTGGTATTGTCTTTCAAGAATGGGTTTCTATATATTTGAATTTAAATAATACTTTAGTGTTACTTTAAATATGTATTTTTTATTAGTTTATAACATTTTAGAATGCCACGCATTTAGTTTATTTATTTTTTTTTGTTTTATCTTTTTTTGCATACTTTTCCCCTAATAAAACACAAAATGATTAAAAAGGGAATAAAATGTTCATGTGCTAGATTATTTTTTACTTACTGTAAATATGTACAGCAAAGCTCCGCTAACAGCCATCACCCCACAGTTTAGTCTTTATTCACTGCTTTATAAATATGTTGCTTTAACCACTTGCTTACTGGGTACATAAACACCCTTCGTTCCCAGGCGAAATTTCAGCTTCCGGCACTGCGTCGCTTTAACTGACATTTGCGCGGTCGTGCGACGTGGCTCCCAAACAAAATTGACGTCCTTTTTCCCCCACAAATAGAGCTTTATTTTGGTGGTATTTGATCACCTCTGCAGTTTTTATTTTTTGCGCTATAAACAAAAAAAGAGCGACAATTTAAAAAAAATATATATATATTTTTTTTTTTACTTGTTGCTATAATGCATATCCCATTTTTTTTTTAAAAAAATATATATTTTTTCTCAGTTAAGGCCGATACATATTTTTCGACGTATTTTTGAAAAAAAAAAATCGCAATAAGCGACTGGTTTGCGCAAAAGTTATAGCGCCTACAAAATGGGGAACAGAATTATGATTTTTTTTAATCGTAATGGCGGCGATCTGCGATTTTTATTGGGACTGCGATATTGCGGCGGACGTATCGGACACTTTCGACACAAATTTGGGACCATTCACATTTATACAGCGATCAGTGCTATAAAAATGAACTAATTACTATATAAATGTGACTGGCAGGGAATGGGTTAACACTAGGGGGTGAGGAAGGGGTTAAATGTGTAGCCTGGGTGTGTTCTAACTGTGTGGGGGGAGGGGGCTGACTGGGGGAGGTGACCGATGTTGTGTCTCTATGTACAAGAGACACAGATCGGTCTCCTCTAACAGCACGTGGAGCTCTGTTTACACACAGAGCTCCACGTCCCTGCTGTTACCGGCTGTGTCACCGACGATCGTGTGTACCCGGCGGACATCGCGGCCGCCAGGTACACGCATCGGCTCCCCAGCGATGCGGCGGCACAGTGTTTACCCGCTGCGCGCCCCCCAGAGGCGCGCGCGGGTAATGCTTCTAAAAAGACGTCCAGTTGGCACATGAGAGCTGCGCTGTTGCCGTCTTTTGTCAATAGCACGGGTCTCAAGTGGTTAAGTCAGGCTGTTAGTAGCAAAGTAAAACTAGTTTCATTGAAGCACACAGAGAAAGGTTTTCTTGCCATCATGCAGCAGCCATGTTGTGGCGGTCAGGGGTATGCCCACTATGATGGGTAAAGCCTGGAACTTTTTATAGGTACCGTAGAAATGGGCAGGAAAGACAGGGTCACCCTGTTTATTACAGTTGCTGAAGCCCCATAGCAACTATGAGACCTATCATCTATGTTACTTGCTTTACACTTAATTATGTGTATCTTGAATATAATTCTGTTTTCCTGATGGTTATTACATATGAATGCAATGTGTTTGAAATGTATTTGTTTACCGTATAAACGTTTTAACTTGGCACTAAAATTCAACCACTCAGAGCAAAGTCTCAGATGAATGACTAGGGTGTACATCACACCACAGGTGGCACACTTTACCACCACTTCTGCCAAGAGTCTTTATAATGTACCCAGCAGCTTCCTCCCACCCATTTGCCAAGAGGACAGTACTACTGGTCAGGCTGTACTTGGGTTGCTGTTTATCCCAGTACTCTCATTCGTATCAAATCAATGATGGAAACCAGTCTCAAGGGAGCCACAGCAAAAACTCAAGCAAACACTGGCTCTGACGAAGGCCTTCAAAACACTCAAACTCAGTGATGATCTTCCCTTGCAGTAGAACAGTGATCTGTTTTTTAACACCAGCCTCTGCATCCAATTCTAGCTTTGATCTCAGACCAGACAATAGGCATCCTATCTGACTAAGGCAGACTTTTCTTTAACTATGGCACAATTTCTCATATAACTAACAGATTTAATACCGCCATTACTGTCCATGGCTCATAAACACCAAGCTCCTTCTCCAGCCTCGCTGCCTCCACCAGAGTCAGATCCAGATAAGCTTGCCCTAGAAAAGGCAGACATGGACGGTAATGTCATGGACCTGGAAGTGGTGGTAGAGATGGCTGCAGAAGATTTCTTAACCTCAGGCTTCTAATGTATGTACCTGATGTTACAGCTTCACACAATATGCTTGTAAGGTTGATAAGCTCACTTCTGTGTGCAAAAGCCTCAGCTTTGTTGCACTTGATTCTTCTCTCTTACCATTACCCTTTGGATACAAAGAGACCTGCCAAAAGGCATTCCCCATTCATGAACAAATTAAATGGGCAATCTATGACAATTCGGTAAATCCAGAAAATATCTTTTACCCTTCCAAGAATCAATGCCAGTCAATCTATCCAATGAAAAGACAGTTCACAAAAAAAGTGGTATTTTCCAGTAGAAGACACTTATCAGTCTCAAACATTTTGCTGTAACAAGAAAAAATGTACACATTGTGAGGTACCGCATCCAATTGCTTACAAAGAAGGAAGGAAAAGGGTTAAAGGACTTTAAAGGTACCACTGTAATCCCAAGTTGAGAAAAGAGTCCTCACAAATATTTAAAACATGTTATTTTGACAAATATAAAAAAAAATGCTAAAAACATTGTAGAGTATGTGCATGCTACCGAATATGTCTCTCCCATATGTATAGAAAGTACCGATAAGTTGTACAGAGAACCTGCGCAAATTGGCCCACAAATCAATCAGTCCGGTGATATGTATATATAGGGGTCAACTGCGGAGTCACTGTATCAATGCCAATGGATCATTACGCGTTTAGCCAACAGCTTCTTCAGGGGTTCCCATAGGCACAAGAGGAAATGATCTTCTTCCACAGCTAAATGTTTCATAGCCTGCTTCCTCAGAAGCTTTTAGCATTTTGCAAAAACACAAAGTACCTCAACGCTCTACCCAGACTTTAACTTCTAAGCCAAAATTCATCTCTTCCTTTCAGTGCAAGACTTGGAAAACCAAATCCACCAATCCTTCCCAATGAATGAGCACCCTCACTCTAAAGAGTGGGGAATATCTGTTGCAGTTTGCCTCTGAGTCACAGACGTCCCATACCTGGCAGTTAGATGCTCTACCAGCTCTTGTTCCATATCCTCTACAGAACAGGGAACATGGTCACCAGATGACCCCAAGTTCCCCATCACCATCTTGTAGCTCAAAGTGATGGGTTTGGCACTGCACCGCTGTACCTCCCTTAGGGACACCCAATCAGGGTGAAATCGAATAACACCACTATTGTGGACTATATCAATCACCAAAAGGACACTAATAGTAATGAAGCCTTGGTGGATGCAAGCCAGATCATCTCATGTGGGGACAAACACTCTCCAGAGATCTCCACTGTCTGCATACCAGGAGTGGACAATTGGAAGGCTAATTACCTCAGCTGTTGCTGCCTGGACCATGACATCTTCAACTTGATATGGGGGGCTTCAGAGAAGAATATCCTGACCTCCAGAATCAACCACAAGTTACCTCTGTGGCCAGAACCAAATATCCTCTAGCACTGGCATCGAATGCTCTCTGTAATTCCCTGGACTCTGTTCAGGCTAATCTGTGCCTTTCCTCCAGTGCAAATTCTGCCTGAACTGCTCCGCAAAGTCGAGCAAGAGAAGAAACTGGTGGTTCTCATTGTGCCAAAGTGGCCCTGAACAGCCTGTTACACATACTCAAACTAATAGCAAATGACCCCTGGCCTCTTTCAAACAGTCAAGACTTGCCTTTTCAGGGCTTCCTTTTCCATCCTTTTTTGTCAGTCACTGGCTTTAACTGTATGGCTGTTGCAACCCAGGATTTGAGCGACAGAGGGGTCCTTTGATTATTTCATTCCGACATCGTTAAAAGCAAGAAAAGCCACTTCCAGAAAAATCTATCATACCTGGAGATCCTTCTTTGCCTGGTGTGAACACACACCCTTTAATGCCAGAGATTACTCGGTGTCCTACATTCTGGCCTTCCTACATTAAGGACTTGTCCGGAACTTGGCCATAAGTACTTTGAAAGGACAGGCTTTGTTCTTGTCCACTCTTTTCCAAAAACCTCTGGCCTTGCTTTCCATAGTTAACATCTTTTATTCAAGGTGTCTCTTGGATCTGACCTCCCTTACAGCACCCTGTGCTTCCTTGGGAATTTGTCATGCAGAAACCACCCTTTGAACCCAACAGGGAAATCCCCTTGGATTATCTCTCCTGCAAAGTAGCCTTCATGGTGGCTATTACATCTGTTCGATGTATTTTAAGAGCTGGCGCTTCTCTTGAAAAGAGCCATGTCTCATGCCTCACAAATGCAGGTTAGTCTTGCACCCAAAACCCTCCTTTCTTCCTAAAATGGTACCCGGTTTCCACCTCAATGAAAACCAAATTCTCCCCTTTGTGTCCTACTCCTCCAAAGCAACCAATGAAAATTTCTCTTCACACCTGGATGTGGTCATAGCCACCAGAGTCTACCCTAAAGCTACAGCTTCTATCAGGAATACAGTCTTTCTATTCATTCTACCCTCAAGATCTTGCAAGGGATAGCCTGTTTTAGAATCCACCTATGCTAGATGTCTCACCATTACACTTTGGGTACAAAGAGACTTGCTAAATTTCAAAAGGCATTCCCCATTCATGAACAAATTGAATTAAAAAGCTTTCAGTCCCTAGGTTCCTGTAGTGACACTCTGAAGCTGCTTCTGTTGACCCCTGTCATTGATGAGCCTGTTGGCACAGTTCTGTTTTGCCTAGCTGTTGCCCACGCATCTAATTCATTGGTTGGGGATGTACTAGGGTCTATGAATATCAAGCCTGTGTTCTGTACTTTACTTCAAAACATGGGGCAAGTCAAAATCTCCCCCCCCCCCATTTTTTTCCCTGATATACACTTTAAGATGACAGGTTCTCTTTAGCTCATTCATTGCAGTGGTACTGAAGTTTCATGCCCTGCACAGCCTGGGTTCAGTTATGTAGATAATTGTACAATTCACTTTGCACTTTCAACAATTTTTTACTTCTTTCCCTCTGTTCATACACAGGCTTCATTCAGGAAGGAGTTCCCACAGAACATCGGTGGGAGTGATGTCTGCTTTTTCTGCCACCGCCGAGTGTACGTAATGGAACGTCTAAGTGCTGAAGGCAAATTCTTTCACCGCAGCTGCTTCAAGTGTGACTACTGCAACACCACACTGCGCCTGTCTGCCTACGCCTATGACCTGGAGGATGGTGAGACTTGAGGCTTGTAGCCTTTCATGAGCGCTTCCTAAATAGTATGTTGGCCAAGGCATATTTAGGCTTGGTTTACATATATGCAAATCGGATGCATTTTGTACCACATCCCATTTGCAAAACGTGAACCAGATCGGCTTTTTAAGAAGCCAGCTCACACATGTCCGGTGTGACCACGGCCCATTTTTTAAAAGTTCTGTGCAAGCAAAGTTTTAATTATTAGTAGTTTATAAAATAGAAGTGAAAACAAAAATTAAGCTGGAAGGAGAATAAGGAGTTAATTGGTTCTGATTAGAGTAAATTAAGGGTTAAAAGGGAACATTGTAATAATACTAAAAAAAATTATATATATATATATATATATATATATACACATTTTTTTATTATAATTTTTTTTTTTTTGTTACTCGAGAGGTTGCTATAAACTGACTTTATCTGCAAATTGAAGTTCATCCCTTTGATCTGTAGATGAATAAACAATGTTTCTTTTTATCTATCTGTGTCAGGGCTGAGCAATGCTGCTGTTAGACATTGCCTGGCTGCTTTTTTTTGACAGCTCCAAATGCTGGAACTTTCTTTACACCTCAGCTGTCAACAGGGGAACCCCACTGACAGCTGAATGAGTCATTGTTTAAGGATGCAGTTGCCCCGCTCCTTAACCGATAATTGCTGGCTTTTAAAAAAAATTATTTTTATAATATACAATATTTCAGCTGTTAGTCCCCCACTAACTAATCCCACTGCCTGCTAACAGAACCAAGCCTGAAAGTATCGGTGCATTTGCTTGAGTACCGATACTCATGCAAATGCTTAGTATCGGCACCGATACCAGCATCGGTGCAACACTAGTGAATATGATGACAACCGATCATGGAGATCACATAAGGTTATGTTTGCAAAGGTCAATCAAGGCACGCTGAGACTGCTAAATTTGGTTGGGTCATAAACCTTATGAAATGCTTAAACCTGGTAACTTTATAGTGAAGACATTGCCTGATTTGTCAGTGGTCAAAGCCCTGAGGGGTCCATCATTTTACTAGATCCAGTCCATAGGCAAATATATTCCCGAAGGATGAAATGTCTTGCTCAACGGACAAACCTGAGGTCTTGGTTTCTATTTGGTCATATCTTGTTGCACCTCCATGACTGCAAGATGGGCAGTATCTTGGCAGAGCTGATCAGGACACAATATAGGAGGGCTAGGTTCCTCTGCTGGCTTTCATTTTGCTGGATTTATAGTCACAATGGTCCAGGCTTTAATCACTAAGGGGAAACTCCATTCTTTGTATTTGACCCCTCTGAACTTAGGCCCTTGGTTGGCCAAGTCTTGGTCACAATTTTGAAATGTACCAGCAAATATTTAGATGAAGGTTTCCTAATTGGATATACTACAGGGATTCTTAACATTGTTATTATACAGGATTCATAATGCGCCAACAGTTTGTGCAGCGCTTTACAACATGAGGGTAGGCAGTACCGTTACAATACAGTTCAATACAGGAGGAATCAGAGGGCCCTTGTTATCTCAAACAATGTTATTAGGAAGTGTGCTGAACTACAGATCGCCTCCCATCCCCTGTTATGGTTATGAGAAGAATGGAAGGTGTTCTGTTGTAGGGTGAAAACGCTACTCATCTATAGATAAAAGTACAGTGAGTGTGCTTTTCCACCCTAGAATAGGAGGTTTGTTACTAGCAGGATCCCCAGGTAAAACTAAAGGGAAAAAGCCTTAAACTGATGCATCCACCACATATTGGACCTGGCAAGCATTCATTTAATTCCACTTTTCTTTTTTGGTTTGGCTACACATTAGGAAGTATACACATACATTATATTTCCGAAACAAGAGACTACAGTCCTGATGTGCTGTAAGCAACTTGCTAAATCAAATCAATATTTCTCTGAGAACAATCTGTTCCCCTAATTTATCATGTATATGCTAAACTGCAAGCAATTGAAATGAAGATATTAACCAAGCAAACGAGGCAATGCTGTGCTTTAAGAACATACTCGCATAATACAATGAGGGGAAGTTACTAAAAGTGGAGCAGACAGAATTTGAAGGACAAGGTCAGATGGCAACCGCAACCAAATCAGCTATTACCTTTAATTTTCAAAACTTAAATGAACAGGCTGAAGATGGAAGCTGTTGGTTGCCTTGCAGAGTAAACCGCAACCCCCCCCAAGTCCACTATATTTAGTACTTAGTAATAGTTCACTAGTGGAATGTTTGCTCTGTTTAAAATTACTAATGCTTTGCACTCTGTTTTTATGAGTGAGTGTTTTTGTTTTTTTAGCACTGCCTTAGTTACATTGGGTTATTTAGCTTGCTAAATCTTGCTGTAATATATTATGCACCCCTGGCATTTGCACAGTACCAATGTTTCCTGTTTAGCAGTACACTCCTTGGTTTTACTTGTCTCTTAGCATTGTCCTTCAAGGAATGACTGAACACAAATAGTATCTCATCTTAATTCATTTATACTGGCAGTTTAACTGGCTCCCACCTAGTCTGTCCATGCTGTGTGTGTGCGATTGAGCTATGTTGGATACAGAATGGGCTTTTTGGCTATGCTGGGGTTAAAGCGTGCTGTTCCTCCTCCGTTCCTATAGCACTGGATGTGACATTGGGCATCTTTTGTCCCCGACACACTGTCACATTGTTACTGTCAGACATTTGCCTGCTGTTCAGTCACTGACCCCACAGCTCAAAATGTACTTTCACCAGCTGACTGGCCGTCCAAGTACACAAGTCTGCACTAATCTGTCTTCGTGCTAAAAGCTAATTTTTTATTTCCTTTTTTGTAGGAAAGTTTTACTGCAAACCGCACTACTGCTACCGGCGCTCCGGCTACAGCCAACGAAAGAGAGCAGCAGCACCTTCACTTGTGAACAAGGTGAGAGCAACCTGACAGAATGGTCTTATTCTGTTTTTCAGTGCCAGGATTCATTGCTTTCATGTACCTGCAGATTCTGTCATTATGGGGATTTAACATTGCTATCCGAACGTATTGCACGACAGTGAAAGATAATTTGTTACCATTTGTGAGCATTTTCGAAAGCTTGTTTATCTGTGCTGAATGGATTGTTGTAGGGTTAGTTTACCTGTCAGGTTTTGTTGCTCTTCATTTCCTCATGGGGGAGATTTGTCCTAACATTACCTTGTGCCAGTTGGTCAGCAGTACAGGAAGGGGGGGGGGGAAAAACTCTCGTAGATAGCGAGAAATTAAAGTATATGTGAACCTTCACTTTCGCCCCATTTTTTTTCTATAATCTTTATTTAAATTGTCTTTTTTACAATCAATTGACAAACATAACCAACAGACATTAAAAAATGACCTCATACAAATCCCCCAATACAGTCGCTCATTCATTACTCAAAATAAAGGAAAGGGGGGAATCCCTGAGTCTTTTAAGTACTACAACATAAGATTCCTGAATTCTCTATATGAAAAATTCCACATCTGGGGGGAAAAATGCAAGCGTCGCCTCCCTTTCATGGAGAAGGGAACTGTAGACTCCTGTTCGCTTTACTAAGATTAATCCATGGTTCTCATTTAGCAAGAAACTTTTTGAATCTATTACTATTGGTACAGATTAATTTCTCATCTTCTATGATTTTGTTAACCTGTTTCACCCAATGTTCAATAGTAGGTGCTTGTGGCTTTTTCAAAACAATCCATTTTGGTTAAAAATAGAAATGAAAGGTGTGACTGCCTGGCACCCCGACTTGGTCCCCTTCGCCAACCGGTGCCTCCTGCCCTTCAAACCCTTCCAGCAGACCAATAGCTAATACTAGCCCTTTACCCCATACATCAAACGCAGACAAGATGTTGCGGTAAATCCAAATGAATAACTGTTTATTTAAACCTAGACACATACTTTATACCTACAGGAGGACATTCCCCTGGATATTAGCATAGGTAAGATGAGACGTACAGCCAGTAAAAACATGACAATGCAACCTTTAAACCTTAATCTAGTTAACAGCTAGGCACCTAGGCATGTCATCAGTATTGCTAGTATTCACAGGAATTACCACCCTGCCTTTTGCTGGAAAGTATGTCCACAATAAGTTTTGATTAGCCAGGGTGTGCTCACCAGGATGCCCAGAAACAGTTCCACAGCCCCAGATCCAGCTTGGATCTAGGTTACTAAGTGGCACATCTTCGGCAGACATGGTATAAAAAGTTAATAATATAAAATTGGTAGTAGCTGGGGTAAAATAGCCATAATTTTCCTTATGTAGCTCTCCAAGACCAGCGGGGGCAACATAAGAAATATGCCTAAGAAGAGTTGGATATCCCTGTCTGCACATTTTGTCCGACACAATGGTTCCGCAGACCCACCTCTGTTCTGTGAACTTCCTGGCTGTATAATCCCGGTAGATACTCCTGGCCAGTAAAGGGTTCAGGATCCAGCTCTCCTCCATGCTCTGACTGGAAGAACCAGATAAAATCCCAGGTCTCCTCAATGGGCCATAATCAGTGGGTAGAAGGCCAGCCCATACTCCAAAAGCACCTGTCTCGGTTGTGTCTGTCACAAAAGGCAAAACATTTGTGTCAACACAAGTCTGATCATTGGAGGAGAGTAGGCCAAGTTCTCAGCACAGCCAGAAAACTGACCACGTTGTGCTCAAATGCCTATAGTGGTCCGCTTTCAAAAGGAAGGAATTGGCAGAAACACCAGGTATTTTACACAAAGGAAGCAATACAAGAAGAGGCTACTTTCTCATACAAGTACATGGTACAACAGGCATATATCAGGAATATGAAATATTGGGGTTTACAAATAGTTTAAATGGACTCCTCAAAATTCACATGCATTTATCAGACGCGCCACAAAATTATTTTAAATGGGCAATTGCTGTACTTAAAGCGGAGTTCCATTTAAAAGTGCGTCCTCCGTTTATCTGTCCCCCCACCTTGGGGTGCAACATTTGCCACCTTTCGGGGGGGGGGGGGAACGGGTAGCTGTTTTTGACCTACTTCTGGAGATGGCGCCACGCCTCGGAGGTTCGTCGTCCTCCGCCGCCAGGCCAATTAGCACAGCGCGCCTTATGCATGCGCAGTAGGGAAATGGCTGTGAAGCCAAAAGGCTCCACTGTCAGTTTCCCTTAACATAAATGGCGGCGGCAGCACCTGACAGCTGACCTGAAAATTGTCTGGGGTGTCGACATTGCGGGAACCCTGGATGGGTAACTGTCCATATATTAAGTCAGCAGCTGCAGGATTTGCGGCTGCTGACTTCCGTGGGGGGAGGGGCGGCGGAACTCCTCTTTAAGGTTTGTCATGTAACTAACAGGCTGCACAAACTAGATATAGCCTCTGCATATCGGTAGATATGTGAGTGTTTCACGTAATAAGAGAATGCAGTGTGTCTATTGTGTATTTACACTGTTTGGGAGACTTGCACCTAAAGAAAAGGGTTAAAGTGGTTGTAAAGGCAGAATGTTTTTTATCTTGATGCATTAGGATAAAAAGCATTCTGTGTGCAGCAGCCACCCTCAGCCCCCTCTAATACTTACCTGAGCCCCATCTGTATCCAGCGCTGTTGCTGTGGGGGTAGACATGTGCACACTGAAATATTTTTTTTCGGAATTTCATTTTCGTTTGAAAAATACATTTATTTAGTTACTTCCGAACTTCGTTTTCATTTATTTCGTTTTTTGTTAAAAAATGCTTTCGGCCAAAAATCCAAATTAATTATGGTTGAATCTGTCATTGAAGGCTCATGGTGTCTTCCGAATGTTCCAAGAAGATTCGACGAAATCTTAAAAAAAAAAAAAAGATTCGATGGAGAAGCGAAACTGTATGTACATTTCCGGTCGAATGTTCCACCTACAAGCTATAGTAGAATTCTAATGTTGTATGACTAATAATAATTATATTTATTAATTATTATTACTAGTCAACCAACATTAGAATTCTTCTATAGCCTATGGGCAGAGCATTTCACCATAAATGTCCGCTCACTGCGATCGTATGTTTTTAGCTACTTCGTCGAATCTTCATGTCTCTATAATGTCGAATCTTTTCTCTCTGTCGACTCTTCTTCATGTCTCTATAATGTCAAATCTTTTCTCTTTATGTAGAATAATATTGGACTAATAGAGTTAAGGTTAGGCACAATCGACCGCAACGAAAACGAAAATAAACCATTTGTATATGTTGGATCTTTCGGGTTTTCATCTTCTGCGCTTTCGTTATCGTTTGTTAAAACGATAACGAAAATACCTGAAATTCGGACGAAAATGCATTCGGACGCAAACTAATGGGACATGTCTACTGTGGGGATACTCAACACGGGGGAGGGGCCAGGATCACAGAAGAGGGACTCGAGAATAGGAGGATGCAGGCTGGTCTGTGCAAAACCATTACATAGGGCAGGTAAGTATAACATGTTTTTTTATTTTTGACTAAAAAAACAAGACTTTACAATCGCTTTAAAAGCCTGTCAGGTTTTTTAAATGTTGATGTCTGTTGATGGCGATTCACGTTCACTTCCTGTTCTACAGAGAACATGTTGGATGAAATATTTGCAAAGCAAGGGGAAATTCTATCTTGGTTGAAGATTTCCCCTCTGTTCCTGCTCTGGCTAAATCTCCCCAGCAGGAACACATAAAAAGCCTGATGTTTCTAACTCTTTGCTACTCCATCGAAAAACATGAAAAAAATGCTTATGATATATCTTGTTGGACCAAAGCAAAAGTTGCAAGTATTGCCTGTGATCTTCGGGCAGCTACTCTTTTTTTCCCGATTACTGACTTACCATTCCATGCTTTTCACTGTGTATCTGCATGAAGTCAGCCATTGTGGTAGAGGCAGAGCTTTGCTTCTTTATGTCAAAGCTGTCCCTCCTGGTGACTGGTGTTCAGATAACTGGCAGAGTGATGATCAAGAAGCGTCAGGAGAGGTAGAAGCACAGATCCACTGCTTAGACAAATTTTAACATTTCTAATTGTTCCTACAAGATAACACATCTTGACTTCTGTTCAGCTCCACTTTGAGGTACCCGCAGTCCTAATATGACCATCGCCTGGTCTTGTGCACAGTGGTTAGACCAGGAGATAGTTATGCATCAATGGGGCTGTCCTGTTACTGTATCAGGGCAGAAATTGATCATCTGGGATGCCTTTTACATTCCTATCTCCAATGCTCTTCTGGCTGCCATAAACATGCCTTCCAGCTGTATAAAAAAAACTGGCCACATATGGTACAATATAGTGTGAGGGTCTTCCTATACAATCTTACCTAAAGAGCTAATGAATATTGTTTCTTAAAATTGAATAATGTATCACTATCTTAGAGATTGTACACTCTGATTGTAAGATCTATTTCAGCCTTGGTACATGGTTAAAACTACCACATTTCTCTTTTTGCTGTTGCAGGAGATAAAAGGAGTGGCGAGAGACTCCCCAGATGCTGAAGAGCCTGGACGAGTTGCCGTGTCCCCCGTATCCACTGTGGAGAAGACCCCAGGTACCCGCCCCTCCTTCCTGTGGCGTGCAATGAGCCTGTGTTCCCTGGCGCGGCGGCTGCCGAGTGTAGCGTCCTCCGTAAAACGCCTGATCACCCAAGACCCACTGGACTGTTTTTTCATGTGTCAGCTGACTGTGTTTGGTCTGCCCTTCCTTTATGTCCAGTCTGAGATCTTATTGCAGATCCTGGGGGAGTTCCCCTGGGCCCCTACCACCTGAGACCTGAAAGAACCATCCTAATCTGTTAATGTATGATCTATTTGATATTGTAGTGTGTATGTTGGCCCCACTGTAACTTTGTAGGGTAAAAGCTGCACTTTGACATAGACTAGCCTGTGCAGAAGTTTGTGCCCGTCATGCAAAACATACCTCAGATATTTTAAAGGGAACTTGTCATTAACGCAGAGAATCGGGCCATTTTGTTGGCTGTAATTTTGTAATATTGCTGTGAACAGAAGTTTTTTTCTGTTTAAAAATGTGTTGGTAGAACACAGGACTCAAAAGTAGGATGGTTTTGTCCTTTGGAGGCAGCTCTTTGTCTGCTTGGGGTAGTTTGGGGTCCCTGGGCTAGTCTTAAAAAGAATGTGAAAGAGAAGAGGGCATCACACATTTAGTATGAGTTCAGTAAACTTTAAATAAACCTTTATTATAGGAAAAGGGAACCCAGATGAATATCCTCCGTTGCAGAAAACTCAGGTGCAGGCAATGCACTTGGCAAAGCAGGAACAAAGATTGTCTCTGGACAGCCGCACTCTGAACAGATTGTAACCTTTTATTAAAAGGACAGCACTACAAGTCACAGCAAAATAAAATAAAACCTGACTGCCCTATGACTAAGCACTAGTTTCAGTGCGAAACGCGTCAGTAGTCAGGTTTTATTTTATTTTGCTGTGACTTGTAGTGCTGTCCTTCTTTTAATAAAAGGCTACAATTTGTTCAGAGTGTGGCTGTCCAGAGACAATCTTTGTTCAAACCTTTATTATACATGGGGGAAAAAAAGTATTCTTGCTAGCATCTAAGCCCTGCTGATGAAGGGTGGAGTGTTGGGCCCCAAAACGCGCTGGACTTCCTCTTCTGACCTCTTACGTGAAATAAAGGTTTACTGGACTCATGCTAGATTTGTGGTGCTCTCATCCTTTTCACATCCCCCCCGTTTCAGGCTACTAAGCTACAATGTTGGCTGGTGCCAGAGCACACAGGTCAGTCACGAGTGTTCAGGCTTGATGATTGGCCACTCAGGCATGAGCACTGTCAAATTATTTGCTTCTTGTTTACCTAAAAGCTCCGCTTTGTTAGGCTCCTGTGGTGCAGGGAGGCGTGAAAAATAAATGCTCGACATTGGGCCATTATTTTGTTTTACCACAAGCAAAATTCAGCTCCATCCGCGATGTGAATGGCAACATTTTAAATAAATCGCAAATCTATATAAATATTCCTTACATAAGACCAATGTAATGAAAAATGATTTATTGTTTGCTGCTTGCCTTTGTTCTATTTAATGGGTAAAGCATCTCTTGCTCTTGGCAATGGATTTGTGTTTTAGGAAAACTTTCATTGCAGGTTCTACTGTCAAGCTTGAGTTGTAATAGGCTTGTATTATTGTAGACTATATAGTATTATTTTTATTGATGCTTTTATTTTGGGTCTTTTTTTAATGCTGAATCGGCTTTTTTATTTTTTTGCATCATAAACTTTATTTGCAGCAATGTCAGAAATTAGAACAGGGATTGTTTTTGTATTTTATAAACTGGAAAGAGAGTAAGAATGTGTATAGATGCATTTGGCTTAGAAATATTGCTGTTGGGCGTTCAGAGCTCTAAGCCTGCACTGATCATGAGTCTCAATGAAATTCTGTATGGTGTAAAATGGATTTTATTTTTTTACAAATGTAAAGTATTTTTTGTTGCAGAAACTGGAAGCTTTATTATTGTTAGGCTTAATTGGATGGTAGTTAAACAAAAGACTGGCATAATTACAAATGTCTTTGTCTATACAGGCTCTTGAAGTATTCTTTATTCACAGTGTGGTTTATTTAGATCCTGGTTGTTGCTGTGGAGTGACTTTAGATATGCAGGGTAACGTCATTGTTTCCTCTTGGCTATAGGATTCATACGTGCCTTGAAAGTCAGAATCTGATTTGTAATAGAGGCCTAGTATAGTGGCGCTATGATAAAACATGCTGATATGGGGGTGCGGTTTCTGTAAACCCTTTGGGGGAGTCGATGGTATTTAGTTATCAGTTTTAACAAAAAAAAATCAGTCACTTACCCTGGGGCTCATTGGATGCTTCACAATCCTGTACAGGTATGAGATAAGGTAGGCGTTTTATACTGTTTACAAGGTTTATTTTACTGTCCTGTTAAAGCAGGAGTCATGTGTCAATACTGGATTGTTTGCAGCTGTGACCACCTACTGGTGAATATTCCTCAGTCTGTCACTTTAGTACTCCAACCTTCTCACGGATATCCACTTGTCAAATAAAAATGGCCACCCGTGTTGAGTGTGGGTGACAAACTGCCACAGCAACTGCACATAGATGACAAAAGAACCATCCATGACACCTTAGGTGATCTTAGGTTACACTATGGCAGACTACACAGCTTCTATTTGACAGGGCCACTTTAATGTAACTTTGTATTTAAAAAGTATGATTGGGGTATGTTATTTCTTGTCAGTGTTGATCATTTTATATCATTGCTTGCACTAGGGTGAGTACAGGGTGCTGTGGATTACTTTAATATTGATTTTTTATTTGACAAAGTCCTTGACAATACAGGGGCAATTTTCTATGCTGGTATTCTTCTGGAGGGGTGCGCAAGACAGTTTGCTGTATTTTTTTTTTCTCACTGAGCACTTTGAATTGAAATAAGTATTGAATATTTTGTGTGTTTTTCTTCTTATACTTGGTGAATTTGTGGTGTTTACACTGTTGTACTGCTGCTAAAGATGGCCTACGTTTTGTCGGTGCCGCCTTCTCCGCTTACAATAAAAGGTCAGGAATTCAGACATTTTATGTGGCAAAGTGAGTAGACAAACCGGGCTGTCGTTTTCTTTGTGGCTGGAACTCTGCAGCTTGATAAATAATGTTTATTTAATGATATACACCTGGAAATTGGTATTCTAACTCGGACAGGAAGAAGGCAGCCATGGCTGGGAGGCTGTTAAGAGAATGCAGCGCGTCAGTCTACACCCAAGTTGCGTCGCTTATTTCTTCAGGCTTTAATAGGTTACGATCACTTTTTGCCCAAAGTGGTATAAAGAACAAGCATCTGCCAGTGTATGAGTAACGGTTGCACTTTAAGTGGCAGGCTTTTACTATTTTTTTGTTTTTTTTATTTATACATTTAGAATAGAAAAGCTGTGTTTTGTATTTGTGTCCAGTAGTGACGCTTGCATTGCAGTGTGTTATGTGCAGCCATTTTGAAAATTCAGATTGTCTGCCTTAACATTCCTCCTTACTGGTGTGACTTGATAGTGACATGTAGCAATAAGTACGGTAAATCCTCTTTGCTGCTTCATTCAGGTACTTCATTGTAATGGCTGTGAGAATAAAATGAGCAGTCTCGCTATGTTTGTGACTTCAGTCACTTTCTGTTGCTTTCAGTGTTATCTTGTGGATTCTACCCTGTCTCCAGCAGTGTCCTCACTTCTTTCTATCTGTTATGCTGGTATCATTAATTTTTTTGGTGTTCCTTAGTCTAATGTTATCTGTCCGTCCTGTCAAACATTGTAAGGTGGAGTGTTCACTGAAGGAGCACTGCGCCTCATCCATAAAAAACAACCAATACTACATTAGAATTATTATTTATTATTATACAGGATTTATATAGCGCCAACAGTTTGCGCAGCGCTTTACATCAGGGAAGACAATACAGTCACAATACAATTCATTACAGGAGGGATCAGAGGGCGAATTACACATCTTTTATATGTCCATGTTCACAATGTATGCATAATGGGATATGTATAAAATATTCATATAGTTATTTGTCCAGCAAAATTGCACGTATGCTCGTTTTGTGCGAACTAGCCAGCTGTTGTGATAATAGGGCAAAATCACATTTTCCGAAGCCATTTTCTCTTCTGGCCAAATGTTCAAATATTATGGTCAGCAGTAATGATTTTGTAAAAGTTGTTTTTTAACCAACAAAGTGAATTGGGAAAATACCACATTATGGTCACTAGATGGAGCTGAGGATTATAGGAAATAATGCATCTTCGTAAGAAAAAATGCAATGTAACAATTCTGGTGAATGCCGGAGGGAACTGCCAATAAATGTAACCATTGCTACTACAGCAGGGGTGTCAAACTGGCGGCCCTCCAGCTGTTCCGAAACTACAAGTCCCATCATGCCTCTGCCTGTGAGAGTCATGCTTGTAACTGTTAGCCTTGCAATGCCTCATGGGACTTGTAGTTTTGCAACAGCTGGAGGGCCGCCAGTTTGACACCCCTGTACTACAGGATTCACACAGGTTTATTGTTGCATTGTGCTACTTGTTTGCTGATCCTTAACTCCATCTAGTGGTCATAATGCTGTATTTTCCCTGTGTGCTCATTGGTTGGGTAATGGTCACAACAGCTAGGTAGGTAACACAGAACAAATGTACAAACAGTCTCACTCATAAATACACTCCATAGATATCTCATTGTAATCTCCAGTGTCATCATCCATTTTTTGCTGAGGCTGTCTATATAGTGTCCTTCCATATGGCCACCAGAAAGTCAGCAGTGTGCTGGAAAATGCCTTCCCCACCAAGTGTCAGTACAGGGCAACCCGCTTTGATGCAATGCTGAAGCCTTTTTTTAGTTGCATCTGTATAGTGGTAGCTAGAGCTAGGTCAGCTAATAGTCAATATAAAATT
Organism: Rana temporaria; assembly: GCF_905171775.1. Lineage (NCBI taxonomy): Eukaryota > Metazoa > Chordata > Amphibia > Anura > Ranidae > Rana > Rana temporaria. Next base: position 363,089,696 of record NC_053491.1, on the reverse strand, counting down.
AAAACGTCAACCAAATTGGCGTATAACACTCACTTTTTTACCCTGAGAATAGAGGGTAATCTGTGCCTGCGTGTTATACGTAGGGGGCTGTGGGAAGTTTTTTTCCTGAAACTTTCCTCTTAAAGTAAGGGTGCATGTTATACACCTGTGTGTGTTATACGCCGATAAATACGGTATCTCTTTGGTTCCGCGCTGGGGATATTTCCCCCTTCTGTGTTGGTAGTCAAGTGCAGGAAGTCGGCTGTGTGCTGGTAAATATGTTGCGCCAAGTGAGGACGTTATTCTAAATGGCTATAAAAACCTAACGCAGGCTCCCCTTCCCCGCTTTATCCAAAACAGAATAACCAGTTTTGTCTAAAGTTGGGCTTTAACATTAGTTGTTGGTCAATGATTGCATTTTTTACTTTGTGAAGAGAAGTGAGGTTTGACCCAGTAGTTCTGTCATATGTATCTGACCCTGGCAGGCATCTTTCATGTATACAATATATACACCAACAATGAGAATAATGTGGTCTTCCCATCCCTGTGTTGTCCCCCTGCTCCTGTTTCCTGGTTTCTCTCTCTCTCTTTCTCCCTTGTTTCTTTGTCATACTCTGTAATGGTTTGTTTCTTTTACTGCTGCAGTTTTTATGTTAATAAATTTTGACTTTTTAATTTTTTCCCTGGCTTGTGACTTATTCTTTTTTTATTTTATGCATGGATGTGGATGTCATGTGTTCCTGGTCCTGTACACACAGACATTTGCTGACATCAGAAAGCTGACCTGAAGACCACAAAGTGACTTTACCAAAGTCTTCACCCTTAAAGGATACTCTTTTATGACAACATACAATTCCTGTCCTCCTTGTTCTGGAAATCTAGAGAGGTCAGCCTGTGTCTTCTCGGCATGGGTTTCCATTAAAGCGTCTTTTTCCAATAGTCTGAAAACTGATTTTAAGGGCAGTGCTGTCTGTAGACTAAACCATCCTATAACAATGCTCAGCAAATGCCTATGTGTACAGGGCTGTAACTTACATAGAGTACATGTAGCCAGCAGCTACCCTTAGATTTACCTGAAACTTTAGGTTTTATTTTATACAATTGTTGCTTTTTAAAAATAGCCGTTTAGTTGCACAATAAATATCTGAACATTTTCTTCCTTAAATTGGCTACCCAGCAGAAATCTGAGTGGGTGAGTCTGCCCTTTTAACTGATCAGGCTGTATTGCCTTGCAGAGTGCACTTATATAGGCATAACAGCAAGTTTCAGACACTGGAAACTAGTGGGAAAGTTGTTAGGTCAATGTATATTGAGGGGTAGCGAGCAGGGAGGAGAGCAGTGCGATTCCCATGTGTAGTACAACGAGCTACTCGGAGGCTGCTGAGCTGTGCGCTGTAAATAGCGGAATCACCCTTTGCCTTATATACTGTGGATGATGAGGCTGACCAGACAAACCTAAATCACTCTCAGTGGTTTTAGCAATAACTTCCTATGACCGCGCACTTGTGGTCACAGCTGAACAGATTAACAGCAGAGGAACAATGCTGAAAACCTGGTATCTGGGGGGGAAAAAAACACGGAACACAAATTCGTATTTCTTCCTATGTTTGTTCTGTGTATGTCTGTGTGAACTCAACACCTTACGTACTTAATTTTATCTGAGCTGTGTGTCTGTCCTGCAATCTTCTTCCCTACTGTATTCTGCACATATATTGCCACCTTGAGCTGTTCTTAAAGCTGAAGTTTAGTCTCTTTATATTTTGCCTGCCCTATACCCCCCCCCCCCCTTCTGCCCTCAATGCGCTAATGAAAATTTTTCACTACATATCCAATTTTAGACCTAGTGGCATCAACGCTGGATCTCTGTGCTTCTCTATGCACTGCAGGCAGATCATAGCTGTCAGGATAAGGTGCTGTACATAGCTTTCTAATAAACATGCTGTCAATCTGCCTCAGTACTCCTCTGAAGAGCCCTCTGCCTTGACGTAGGCAGGGGGCTGGTTCTTAAGAGGAATTATGCAAATACCTTGATGGGTGGATGCTAGGCAGACTAAATTTGCATGAAGACAACCCTAGGTAATACCCACCTTCTAGATGCCGAGTTGCCATGTTTTAAATAACCCATTGGTACTACAAAAACAAACTGCGAAGGCGGCACACACACCTAGTGCATTACCGAAAAACATATTTTTCAACATAAAAACTGATATTAATACTCACACGGTAGCAACTAGAAAAGGCCGTAAAAGCACACAATGGCATGCAGTGCGGACATAAAAACGTCATTAACATCAAAGGGGTATAGAGGTGATGCGTTTCGGGGGCAGGAAAAAATTGCTCACTTAAGCAGCCCATACAAGGTGCAAATTTCTTCCCGGCAACCCCAGCCGATAGCGAAAATCACATGTAAGATCCAGCAGGCTGGTTGTACCCAAGTTGATTGAACGATCAACATGCTACAGTCAGCCTGCCCATACGTGGTTCGAATCTTTGCAAGTTCCTGCTGAGATTCAAATGTCTATGGTCGGCCTTAGAAAGGTCCAATAAATGTCCTGTGGTATTTTGTATTTTTGTACGACTAATTAGTGGCAATACTCTCATTTTTCCCTGATGAACTATATCGATGAGATTTCCTGTATGTAGGAATATCTTTTCTTAGTACGTCAAAGGAAGCTGCAAATTACGCTAAAAAGGTGTATTTTTATATATTTTTCTCTTTTGTGTGTGTGTGTGTGTGTGTGAGAATGCGTGAACGATTAATTTGAGTTAATTTTTAACCAGACTAGAGAGTAAATTAATATTTATTTACAAACACCAATAATAGTTTTATTAAATTAAGGACAAACACACCTACAATTTTGCAACAAGTTTTGAACACCATCTGTTTACCAAAAGGTATGTGCTGGTGATCAATAATGATTTCCCCCCATTCCTTTAGATCTTCCAACCGATTGGATAAAATTTGGCAGATATTAATCTGCGTTAGACTAACTTGACTCGTTGCTGCAGTAGAATTAACAGGTGAAAATCGTCCAGAGTTATGCCAATCAGACAATGTAAAATGGCTAAATTGTGGGTAGTTAGGAGACCTAATGAAGTTTCAAATCAATTCACATAAACTACTTGCACACCAAAAAAAAAAAATTGAAAATATAGTTACCCGTAAATGCATAATTGCTTTAAAATGGCCACCGCCAGACTCCTTTAAAATGGCTGCCGATTACTGGTTGTAGTTGCCTTTTCAAGATGGTGTTTAGCTATGCTGTAACTGTGTCCTGGTGTCACTGAGGTGTCAGATGTGATGTCTCAGATGTGTGTGTAGTCTGATGAGGTCCCCCGTGTGTTCAGCTGATATATATATATTTTTTTTTTTCCCCTCCCTATGTTCAGATGCTGGTCTGCTGATCTGTCTTCCTGACTTGTCATATATTCTGTTGGGTACAATATGCTCATAAAATTTTACTAAACCTAACCTGGTCTATCCTCAAACCGTTTTAAAAAAAACCTAGCCCAGTAGGTGAAACCCTCTCCTGATTGGCGGGTTTGTTTGATAACCAGTTATGTGTTTACTTGTGTATTGCCTCCCCTGACCACCAGGTGGGACCCAATGACAAGAATGGTTTGTTTGGGAAATTTATTGTAATATCTCATCTCTACTAAGTTTTATATAGTAAATTGTTTTTATAAGGATTTAGCTTTGTTAGTTGGGCTGAAAACTCAAAATGCCTATGAGAGCTTCATTCTAATTTTGGCAGCAGCTTTTAGATGGAAAAATATTCCTACACAGAGGTGTAATTTCAGATGGAACGATCAAAATGTTAGTTGTATATATATTTGATATATATATATATATATATATATATATAATAGTTATTACACACATACACACACTACTTACTGATTAGGACTATGGCATTACACATACAATATTTCTGCAATAATAAGCTCCAACACATTGTCTATAGGTGTGTATGTATATAATGGAATTACAACATCCCTTTCAGTCTTCCTTCAAATTATATTTCATCTCGAACATAAGCATTTGAATGGACAAGCATAAAGAATAGCAGCAAGTTTGTTTTAGTACCCTGAAACTTAGGATTTAGGTGGAGCAGAAAGCAATGATGTGGAAGAAAATGCATCATCCTTCACCAGTTTACAGCGTCTTGCAATCATATTTGGTTCATTTTATTTGTGGTGAAGTCCTGCATATTGCTCATATTCCTCAATAAATGAACCTTCAAAAAAAAATATATATATATATATATATATATATATATATATATATATAGTGTAATCACTGATTATTTGGAGTATTTCCATTTGTCATATTAAAAAGATTTTCTCCAGTGTCTGGAATTACTTTGCAGTAGTAGGTCCCTGTATTTATCAAGAACTTTAACTGTCATGCCTTCAAATTTGTGAGAAATCCACAAAAAGTTTTATAGGTTGAATATTTTATTGGTTTATTTTATGGATTGAATTTTTATATCTGAGAATGGCTCTCCTTTGCATCTTGCTCTTTAATGCTCCAGTTGCTCACTTGGTTTCACCATGTCTTGCAGGTCCGAGTCTAAACGGTGTTGAAGACCACAGTCTGGCCAAGAGGCTCCGAGCCACTCCAGAGCGCATTGAGCTGGAGAATTATCGGGTGTCCATGCAAAAGGAGGAGCTAGAGGAGGTCCCGGAAGAGACACTGGCGGAGCACAACCTGAGCAGCCTGCTGGATAAAGGTGGAGAAGATGAGGAGGAAGCTGTCAGCAGGTGAGGAGGAAGGACGGTACCATATTGCGATTGGGAAATGCCGTGGGCTTTAATAAGTAAAATCACTAACTGATTTCTTACATCTCTGAGATATTCTAGTGTGTGACAGTAGTGTCTCTGCACCTCCCACAAAGCCATAATAAATGTCCCACCCAAACGGAACCCTCAATGATTTGTCCTTTCGACATTCTGGGAAAGTTTGATGCCATCGTTTGGCCTTGCAGTGATTGCAGCAACCAGTAATGGAAATTCTGGTGTGTTTTTTTTACCACTGCAGTCCCCAAATGATACAAGAAGCCAGCAAGAGACTGCCCATTCTGAGTGGAGCTGACCTTTAAGAGGAAATGCTTTAGAAGGAATCTATAACAGCATGTTTGTCTATTTTCTTCATATATTTAGCATGTTTTACTTTTATAACCACAGCTTTGTCCATACATTGCACACTCCTAGTTCCCAGCTGCAATGTAGTTTAACATTCTTGTGGCAAGGAGAACTGTCTGAGAATGTTAACTTTTTGGGAATCTGACGGTAAAGCAGCACAATCATCGCCCCCAAAAAAATCCCCAGAGCAGTTCACGGTTATATACTTCCAGTGGCCCATGTTTCCTATGTTATTTAAGGCCTATAGCCTACGGCAAAATCTTTGTAATTGAACACTTCCAGGAGTGTTGTGTTCCCATGACCCCTGGTGTGTGCTGGTTTCATCCTCCAATCCCTACGTCAATGGAAGGGACCACAACATGGGGTGAAGTACACCTGGGAGGAAGGTATATTGATACAGGAAACTACTTTTGAGGAATGTTTGTATGTTAAGTAATAAATACTTTGGCCTTAGTGATGTTTAGTGTGTTCTCTGCATCTCACCTGCATGTCGTCTTCGCTTAGTAGCTCTGAGTCAGAAATGGAAGATGATGAAGAGCAGCTGCCCTCCTCTGACCTCGGGGGCGTACCATGGAAGGAGGCAGTGAAGATTCATGCCAAACTGAAGGGGAAGAGTGCGGGGGAGGATGAGGGAGCACTGGAGGCTGGATATAGTGAAGATGATGAAGAAGAGGAGGAGTCTGAAGAGGAGGAGGAGGAGCCGTCCAGTGAAGGTTAGTTATATATTGCAGCACAATGTACCCCAAAACATATCAAAGTGGATGTGTTTTATTGTTTTATATATATATAGTGTGTACAAATGTGTAAATTTTTTCACTATACACTATATGCTAGGAACTTTAGAGGAACATGCTCTTTGTATCTCATCCCTTGTGAATATGATATATATATACACTATATTGCCAAAAGTATTAGGATGCCTGCCTTTACACGCACATGAACTTTAATGGCGTGTCTTAGTCCTGGGAGTCTCAGTCCGTAGGGTTCAATATTGAGTTGGCCCACCCTTTACAGCTATAACAGCTTCAACTTCAGAAGCGCATTTGTGAGGTCAGGCACTGATGTTGATTGAGAAGGCCTGGCTTGCAGTCCAAACTCGCTCATCTGTCTTTATGGACCTTGCTTTGTGCACTGGTGCGCAGTTATGTTAGAACAGGAAGAGACCATCCCCAAACTGTTTCCAGAAAGTTGGGAGCATTAAACTGTCCAAAATGTCTTGGCATGGTGACACCTTAAGAATTCCCTTCACTGGAACTAGGGGGCCAATCCCAACACCTGAAAGACACCCCTACCCAAAGTCACCCCCCACCACCAAATGATTTGGACAAGTGCATGAAGCAAGGTCCATAAAGACATGGATGAGTGAGTTTGGGGTGGAGGAACTTGACTGGCCTGCACAGAGTCCTGACTTCAACCCTATAGAACACCTTTGGTGTTAATTAGAGCGGAAACTGTGAGCCAGGCCTTCTGGTCCAACATCAGTGCCGTGCCTGACCTCACAAATGCACTTCTGGAAGAACGGTCAAAAATTCCCATAGACAGAATCAACCTTGTGGACAGCATTCCCGGAAGAGATGAAGCTGTTTATAGCTGCAAAGGACGGGCCAACCCAAAAATGAACCCTACGGACTAAGGCTGGATTCACACCTATGCAGTTTTAGTGCTTTTTGCATTTTGCAGATTCTATCTACAGAACGTGTTCCATAGGAAACCATGTTAACTGGACTGTAGTGCAAAATGCCAAAAGCACTAAAAATGCATAGGTGTGAATCCAGCCTTAGACTGGGATGCCATTAAAGTTCATAGGTAGGCATCCCAATACCTTTGACAATATTATGTATGTGTGTGTGTGTGTGTGTGTGTGTGTGTGTGTGTGTGTGTATGTATGTATGTATGTATGTGTATATATGTATATATATATGTATATATATATATGTACATATATATATATATATATATATATACATATATATATATATATATATATATATATATATATATATATATATACAGTGTATGTGTGTGTGTGTATGTATGTATATATATATATATATATATATATATATATATATATATATATATATATATATATATATATATATATATATTATAATATAAAACATTTTTTTCCAAAGGAGTCTATCGCTGCCCATTAGGTTAAAGTAACAGGTTATCTTAATAACAACCTCACCCCCTACTTAACTGTGTTCCCAGGTCACCTCTGCTGGACCCAATGTCTTGGGTAATGTGACCAGCAACAACTTTGTCACTGGCTTCCTGCTGTGACTGTTTCTTTAGGGTTTGCTGCCCTGGTTGTGGATCACATGATTCAGAGCCTCCTGCCTCCTTAATACTTATCTGATGTGCAAATGAAGATGTATCCTAGACATTGTATATAAATGACTTTGACCCATGGGCATCCAAATTCTTTCCCTGATGGAGCGGAGTGCAACGATATTTAAAAACATTTCTTTTCAGATTCAAACTTCATCTCATTTCTGTTCTCTCTCTTTGTCTCTCTGTCTCTGGGGCCGGGTGGGGTGTTTTCTTGGTGCCCTCTTGTGCAGAGGGCGAGTATAGCCCCTGGGAGAGGGAGCTCCAGCAGGGTCTCTGGCTCCACCGTATAACTGATGAAGACACAGTTGGTACTTTTAAAGGTATCCCAGCCACCACTTTCGGCATCACCAACAGGAAAAAAATTAACATAACAATGGGACAGTTCTTACACCACTGAAACTGATTCTTCCACATCCGTTCGTGAAACTACACTTTTTGATTGTTTTGTTTTTATTTAGAGGTGGGAAACTTTTTTTCTTTTATATAGGGATTAGTAAAACAGAAACATGCTCATTTATGACCTGGGAAAATTGTATTTGGTTGTTCATGAAGAACACGTCTTATTTTTCAGTTAGACATGACAGGGAATCAGAATATCACCGCACAAGCATATGTCAATGGAAGGCAGTCTTTCAGTGGTGTGGGACCTGTTGGAGATTTGCATGAATTGTTGGTGCTGCAGTTTGGTATTCATTTTTCCTGCATGGGCTGTATCCGAAGCAAGCTCAAAAATCCTTTAACGCAAGGAAGGATTTTGGCTTTTTGTTTTCATTTAAAAATCCAGAACTTTTCTAGATCTAATAAAGGCAGAGACCAGTGCAGCTTTCTAGATCCACCAACAGTCAGTAGGGAGAATTCTCATGCATGATGTAACCTATGGCTTTACCTTGTTTGCTTTTACGTAATTCTAAAGGTGCAATCAGACCTGAGTTTTTTTTGGGGTGTTCATTGTTTCCTCCTTTCTGCACAGCGGCTGCATACAGAAGCAAAGGTTTAATAAGATATATCTGGTCACATGTCGACAAGCTAAAGGAGCAATACAGCCAAACCGCTAAATTAAACAATTTACATATGAAGATGCATATCAAATGTATATGTACAGTTAATGTAGAATGAGGTTTCAACACTCGAATCCAAGTATATGCCCTGGTGTTCCACACAAAGAAAATGGTACAGCCATAGTATTATTATACAGGATTTATATAGAGCCAACAGTTTGCGCAGTGCTTGACAATATAAAAGGGCTACAATACAGTTATAATGCAATAAAATACAAGAGGATCAAGAGCGCCCTGCTCGGAAGAGCTTACAATCTAATAGTAGGCATTCAATGTACTTTCATCGAAGTATGATATGGTCTGAGAAAGGCAGGCTCTGACTCTACAAAATGTTGGTGTAATAAAACAACTTTTATGCAAGGCCGTTGAGCAATAAAGATAGATTTATAAATAGACTACAATTATAGTGTAGCAGTTTGCTGCTCTGTGGAGCCCCATTGGTTCCTGGGAGAATAAATATGATAAATGCCAAATCCTTTTATTGTGAGAATTCATATCTCTACCAATCCCCTCAGCTTTGGGCTCTCATCCTTTTTATAGATATGTGTTTGCGACTTTTAAGATGGCGTTGCCCCTTTCAAAATCTAAAAATCAGGGAATGGCGTTCTGATCGCTCAGTTCGGGTCCCCTCCAGTGCTGTATGTCCTGCTCGTACAGTAGTTGTGAATGTGCCTCGGAAACCCAAACTTGTCTGTATTGCACCTTTTATTTTTTTATCTTGCATCAGATTAGCTACAGGAAATTTGCAGAACAATCTCCTGATGACAAGGTGCACAAAGTTTTCATAGATGTCAGGCAGCTGGATGTTACAATCCTATCATGTGATTGATTGGTTCTGTATAAGACAGGGTATTGGTCAGTTTGCACCATGTGGTCAGATAGGCTTCCTCTTAATAACCGTTAATAAGGCATGATCTTTTTTTTTTGTTTCTTTTTTCTTTTGCTGTGAGTGCTGAAAATATCTGCTGCGTATAATTTAATCCTACTAATCATGTGAGCGAGAACTTTATGGGCGCATTTAAAAATCAACTCTACTTAGAATGGAAATTTATTTTATGGTGGAATTTGGTAGGTAAATCCACTTCATCTGCTTAAGAGCCCTTTCCCATCGAGAGCGCACACGCGTTGGCGGTAAAGTACCGCTAGTTTTAGTGGTGGTTTACCGTCATTTTAGGACTTTAACGTCCTGCCAGCGCAGTACCCCAGTGTGAAAGCACTCAGGCTTTCACACTGGGACTGCAGATGAGGCATTTTTCAGGTGCTATTTTTAGTGCAGAAACGCCATCAGTGTGAAATGGGTCTTAGAGGAGCTCCAGTCTCCTGTGTAAAAATGAAAAGTCAGCAGCTACAAAAACTGTAGCTGTAGACTTTTTAGTAAACCGCCATTAACCTGTCACACAATCCAACAGTGTGCTCTCCCCAGCCGTTTTCATCTCCTGTCGTCTCTTGCCGGCACGTTAAACTATGGGCACCCAGCTGTGACAGCTTGTGGCTTTACAGTCGGGTGCCCACTGCATATTTGTAAATGGTTAGTAGTATTCTGGGACCTTTGACGTGTCCCAGAAGACTGCAGGGAGGGAGGAGGAGAACTTCAGATTGCCTAGGCGATCGGAGGGGAAGTGGGAGGAGCAAGTACCTGTCAAAATCAGGTACCCATTACCCAACCCCCCCCCCCCCCCCCCCCCAAGTGCAGTTTTCCCTTTTGGGTGAGCTCCGTTTGCTAATTGGTTCAATTATAACTGAAGGCAAATCCTCCTTTCTAATTTGTATAGATTGGAGATGGCTGAGAAACCCTGTCAGATTTGTATTTCTGTCTGTGCCTCTGTCAGGGAGATTCACACTCTCTGGTTGTCCTGCTTGCTATTATCACTGAAAGTGAAGGAAAATACCAAATATTGGGCTGTCATCAGAGCAGCGATAGAGGGATAATGTTCCTAATAGGGACACTAGTTCTAATGAACTTCCAAGGGAATACTTATTGTGACTATGGGACAGGAAGTGAAGGAACATCTCGCTAATGGGACACCAAATGAAAAAAACAAAACATGATGGGGGTGATCCAAAATGTAAAAGGTTTGCCTTTAAGATAGAACTTTGCTTAGTGACTTGGCCACTACCCCAATTTTTGATCTGTTTCTAACATCAAAAGTGGCTGGGGCAGACGAGCAAAGACGTCTATAATTCACAGCTGTCAGAGTGCAAGCAGAATGGAGTCTGATGACATGAAGAATATAGAGAGGGCTGTCAACAAAGATCAACAGTTGTCACAGAAAGTGAATTTACTTACCAATTCCATGTAGGTAGATTGCTTTAAGTGATTAAAACCCAACTCTGGGCAAATAGGAAATTATCCCATGCAATGTGGATGTGCCCTCACTGCAAGGGTTAATTGCTATTTTTTATCTAGGGGAGTAGTAAAAGGAACTATACTTGAACCCCTCAGCTAGACCGGTTGGCACAGCTTCTTCACATTGGCGCTTGGTTTTCTTCAGAGATATTGAAGAACTTACAGGGCTGCTTATTTGCTAATCTGATTAACCTTAGGCTTCGCTTCCACCCCTTGATGTGGTTTTATCTCATGCCATAGTGTTTTCCCTCATGCCTCTATATAGCTGTAACTTTCCTGTTTCTGCCCTGTCCCTGTCTCTGTTCTCCCCCATGTCTCTCTGTCCCTCCTCTGCCTCCCTCCAGCAGGGAACCTCAAACTGCAGCAGGCGTTGTCCCCAGTGGACCCTATGGAGATTAAGGCCGATGTTCACTGGACTCACATACACAAGGTTAACGAAGAGCAGGAGGGGGAAGAAGTGGGCGTGTCATCTCCATCCAAAGGTAACCCCACTTTCCTCCCCATTGGATAACCGGATTCAGATTGGGCAGAGTTAAGGTTCATGTTGTAACATTTACAATATTAAAAATGTTGCCCGCTATCAGTGGCAAAACAAGGAGCGCCTGTTGAGGTTGAGTTGAAAACACTACCACTGATGATTATCCAATTACTGTTCCTAATCTGTATTTAAATGACAATTTCACACACAAGGATTTAATCGTAACTTTGTAGGAGATATTTATTACCCGTTTTGCTCCCTCACAAACCTTTGAAGTTTCCACATTGCCAAAAAAATATGAATTTAAAGCTGAACTCCAGGTAAACAGCTGAATGCACATGTGGCAGTTATACCTGCCAAAAATATTGCATTTCTGTCTATCCAGTTCTGAGATTTACACAACTCTGCGATCCAGCACAACCCTGTCTGGCAGGGCAGGAGACCAGGTTTTTTTTTTCTTTGTTGCAGTTCGGTAACATTTTTTCTTGTCCCTCCCTAAGCCCGTTACTAGATAGTTAAGGAGAAGCGACAGATTGATGAGCTCATCCCTGTCTCAGTACAGATTGGCTTCTTGAGCTACTTCTCCTTGTCCCAGCCTGAGCTCTGCTGTACAAGGGATGCAGATACTAAGTCAGTCAGGCACTTACAGTGCTTACATTTAAAAAAAAAAGACATTTAATTCTTAGTGGATACAGAGCAATATTATTTGTGTATTTTATCTGCCTAAAGTTCAGCTTTAGATATTGTCATATGTTCTGACTCTCTCCAACATTGACAAGGCATGTTTGAATGCTGTGTGTCATTTAGGGAATATTTCAAAAGCTTTTACAAGAATAATGGGCAATTTTTTGCTACGTGGAGGAAGTATGCTATAAACTCTTCATTGAATTCTGGTTTATCCCTCAGCCATCAACTCTAGACTCCTTTGTGAATTTGCTAATAAATGTTTGGATGTTAAAGGTTGGTTGTTTTATGCTGCTACCTTTCTGTGATTGGATATTGGCAAAAGCTTTGCTAGGAACGCCTTCCTAGCGCACCCTCTTGTAACCCCACCCACTCTGTAAGACTTTTTTTTTTTGGTAGTGTCCTCTGGAGAGCTTTCTACACAAATTCTTTCCTCACTACTTCGACCAGCACTTGCCTCAGGGTTCACAGTTTCCGTGTTCAGTTGCCCTCGTTTTACATGTTGGGAACTGTATTCAAACTCGGCGTCAGCAGGGCTGTCCTGTAATATTTGTCTTAGACACTGGATCCTGCATTTGGTACCCACCTTGGCACTTGGTGTAATGAGTGTAGTTAGTCACAGGGTGCTATACAGGTCTAAGACCATGGTTCACTTTTACGGCACCCAGACCCCAAAGACCTCTCTGGCGGTCTGCCTGCCATCCCAGATAATAGGTCCCCTCCAGGAACCTGCAGTGTGGCAACTGCAAGACAAGGTTTACCTGTAATTTTCACCATGTCCTGTTTTACATGTGGGGGAGTTTTTTCACTTGGTGTTATCCCCTATGTAAACATGTTTACTACTGTACATTGGCAGAAAGTAACATTTACTTATTTGAATTTGGCAGTTTAACATGCAGCATTGCTGCTTGGGCGACATAAATGCCTTCTGGATGATGCCCTTTTGCATGCCATTTCAAAAGAAAATGCACACAGCATGTCTGCTCCTCGTTTCTTGCTTCTACAGAGACACTGGACATTGGTTAGCAGCGTCTCTCCTGGACACGCAAATACAGTCTCAGTCTGCATGCCTTTTGTGAATATCCCACAGTAATGGTGAAGACCAGGTGCATCCCCATCAATGGACATCCCCATTTATTCAGCAAAGAGACATCCCCATTTATTCAGCAAAGAGACATCCCCATTTATTCAGCAAAGAGACATCCCCATTTATTCAGAAAAGAGACATCCCCATTTATTCAGCAAAGAGACATCCCCATTTATTCAGCAAAGAGACATCCCCATTTATTCAGCAAAGAGACATCCCCATTTATTCAGCAAAGAGACATCCCCATTTATTCAGCAAAGAGACAGCCCTATCCAGCAGAGACATCCCCATATATTCATTTATTCAGTGACTCCTCATCACTGGACCCCTCACCTGTTGAGGAGCCATGCAGCTGAAACACCAGGGTTATTGAATTAAAAAGTTCCCTTCACAGCCCCCTTTTCTTGCACTCCAGCCCCCTTCACAGCCCCCCCTTCTTTGCACCTCCATCCTTGTTATAGCCCTTTCTTTCACCCCAGTCCCCTTCACAGCCCCCCTTCCTTGCACTCCAGTCACCTTTACAGCTCCCTCCTTCTTTGCGCCTCTGTCCCCTTCACAGCCCCCCTTTCTTGCACCTCCGTCCCCTTCACAGCCCCCCCTTTTTTTGCACCTCCATCACAGCCCCCCTTTTTTTACACTTCCATCCCATTCACAGCCCTTCCTTTCTTGCACCCCAGTCCCCTTCACAGTCCCTTTCTTAAACCTCTGTCCTCTTCACAGCCCTCCTCCTTGCACCTCTGTCCTCTTTACAGCCCCACCACCTTTGCACCCCAATACCCTTCACAACCCCCCTTTCCTTGCACCCATGTCCCTTTACAGCTCCACATCACATTTCTCCCTGCCAATCACAAACCTCCTTTAACATTACGAATCCTACCTTACACAGTGGGTACTAGGTGGAAGACAGCATGTCTGCACAGAGGGCGGGAGCTGCCCAACATTTCATGTTAACAGGCAGATTGGTTGTTGGGACCACCCCAATATAAATCACCTGCCGCCCTGGACATGCTGTGTCATCTGCCTACTACCCACTGTGTAAGGATGAATGTGGTGGAGGGTATAATACCACCCAGGCTGCTAAGTTGCGAATCCGCGATACAGATAGGACTGTCATTCACGGACCGCAGTCCACCATGTGGGCCTGTTTGCTGTTATTTGCTATATTGTTGCCCACTCCTTGTATTGTTTGCGGATATTCCATGGTCTGTAACTACAGATCCTGTGACCTGTACTGTATGAATAAGATAATAGGAATTTTTCGCTACCTTTAAATTCAGAATCTTGTAGTACGGTACAAGTCCTGCCCCTCTGTTTTCTGTTTCTCCTGATTGCTTGCCACAAAACTTGAGTCCCATGGAGCAGGGTTGGGGTCCAGCAAAGTTTTTGCCAGTGGTAGCAGCATAACCCATGGTCTATGTCTACAAATCCTGTGTACTGTACTCCAAGATATGGCTTTACAGGTAAGTCAGAATTCCAGTGTGTATTCTACTATACAAAGTAGTCCTATTGATGTATACAAAAGTGGCCAATCCACAGTGTCTATATAGCAGGTACACATTACTGTTGTGTCTTAACTGAATTTTTTTTTTGATGGTTCTCTCATCTTTAGTTTCTGATACTAATGTAAGTATTTAAAACCGAAAAATAAACCACATTTAATGGCTCAAGCCAAGTGCCAAAGCAGGAAAGTCATTTTGCTCTGATTCAATTTGCATTTTTTTTTCTATTTTGGTTGACTCTTCATTGTTCCTCTGTCACAGTGCTCAAGCTCCCGTCCCATCAACATGACCCTGTTAGAGCGTGGCTGGAGTCCGTGCCTAGAGGTAGATGGGGTCACCACGACCCCACTAAAGAGCTCTGTGCTTGCGGCTGTAGGCCGAAGCTGCACTGTGCATGCACGCTTTGCGCTGGCTACGGTTTGTGTGGCGCACGCTCTGTCTTTACACACTTGTGTTATTTCTTTGGTAGCATTAAAGGGGGACATGTATGGCTTATGTTTCAGCAGAGTTAGGGAGTTCAGGTAGTGGGGGATTCAGTATTGGGTGTCTAGTAAGGGAAGAGTTAAGGTTCATGCAGTGGGAAAATTAGGCGATAGGGTTCAGGTAGGTAGAACGTTAAGAGTTAACATTCAGGTAGAGGGTGTTTTAAGTATTACTATTAGGAGTAAAGTAGGGAGAGAGAAGAGTTGAGGTTCAGGGGGAAAAAAAGTTTAAAAGTTAGGGTTCAGGCAGGAAGAGTTAAGTGTTAGGGCACAGGCTGTGGAGTTAAATACAGTAAATATAAAAATATATATATCGTGCTGACACCCAAAACAAACAGCAGCCAGCACAGCGATTGACAAATGCAGACAATTATAAAATGTGTAGCGCTAAAAAAACTCTGTAAGGCTACAGAATCTAAATTGTATAACCAATGAATGGTGTGCTCAAAGATAATACCAGAAACATAGAATTATAAATGGACATGAATGATTATTATACAATGATTAAATCGACAAAGTGCAATAGTTGCGTCTATAAAAAATGAGTTAGTGGAGTGAAAAAAAATAGTGAATATGGAAACTAAATCACATGAGAAAAAGTAATCCTTGTTACATTAATACTGGGGTGAATAAATAGATATGGAAGACAGCCACCACCGATTGTAAAAAGGCTTACCGGAGCCAGTGGACTCAAATGAGCATACGCTCAATGAGTCTTTAGGGCTTGTGGTGTAAACACCAATAAATGAAACATCCACACTTGTACTTCTGACCAAGATGGGAAATGATCCCTCCGTCCTGCAGATGGATCAAACAGGCACTTGCTCTAATGCAATCAATATCCTCAGATCAAGGTTGGCTGATTCTTTCCCATATAATCATGTGGTGTGACCAAAAAAGAAACAAATACTCCACATAGTGTGAACCCGTAGGTATAAATTCAAATTGAATAAAAATGGGAATCACGTTTGGATGAATAAAAACAAACGCTTGTAAAATTCTCCATGTAGACAACGCAATGGCATCAGCAGGGCTCGTCCCCACGCATTTCGTCTAAGACATCTGGTCTTGTCTACATTGAGAATTTTACAAGAGCTTGTTTTTATTCATCCAAATGTGAGTGTTGCCGTTCCCAGGATTACTTTTTCTCATCTGATTTAGTTTACATATTCACTCATTCGTTTTAAAAAAATTCCACTCTATGGACACGTTTTTTATGGACATAACTATTACACTTTATGGATTTAATCATTGTTTAATAATCATTCATGTCTATTTATAATGATATGTTTCTGGTATTCTTGAGGAGAGTTAAATGTTAGGGTCACGTAGGGGGAGATTTAAGTGTTATTGCTGAGACAGTGGTAAAGTTAAGTGTTGGGCCCCTTTCACACCTGTGCGGCGTCTGCGTTTGATGTTCCGCTATTTTTACCCCCCCGTGCTAGCGTCCAAAAAAGGGTTAAAAATAATCGCAAATCACCTCTGCAGAGACGCATTGCTGGCGGGTATAGCCATGGTGTCCCATTGACTCCTTCACCGTTCCAAAGATGCGGCTAGCAAGACTTTTTTTTACCGTCCTGCTAGCGCACCTTATCCACACACTCCGTGTGGATGCAGGAATCCTGCTTCGTCATTGTATTCTGACAGACTCCCCCGCTGTCAGAATACACAGATCAGCACTGCAGACTATAGTCTGCCGCACTGAGTGAGAAAATATAGACAGAGTGTTTGTACAGAAGTCAATCTACCGATGGACCTCTATTCAACCACAGTGGCCACACATGGATCCAAATCCAGCTGGTCCTTGCTGAACTGGCAACATTTTGATCCATGTGTGGCCGGCTTTAAGGTTCAAGTAGGGGGAGGGTAAAGTGTTGGGGTCAGGTTTTTAGGGATAGGTTAATGCTCATGAATTGTTTTGCCTAATGCATTACTTTGACATAATTACAGCCCAAAATTACACTGAGAATTACTGTAATATTCTCTTGTTAAAAAACAAAAATATTGCATCCCCTTGTCTGGGTTGTGGTTTATTTAGCCTATAAATCTCTCACACTGTCAACATGTGTTTACTAGCTGTGGCTTTCTTTGCTTCCCTTGGAGCCCATGCTCTGCGTTGGAGATGAAGATTTTGCTGTGTTTATGTCCAATACTATATGAAATAAGGAGTGCCTAAATTCTTGTGACTGTTCTTTATACAGCCAGGAATGGTAACAGCTGAGCCACTTGCAAAAGCATTGAACTAACTTCTTACTCTGTTGCTTTATATTACTTTATAAACTTGTTTGTTGCCTTCTTGAGGGGATTAACCAATGAGAATTGTGACTAGTTGCATCTCCTCTCTGCAAATAGGGGGTGCTGCACTATTTGTTTAAGATGGCACTTAATTACAGCACTATAACAGAACAACACTGTGACATAGTAGTATTGAGTATAATTGTTGTAACAGGTTAATTTGCTCCATGGATCCAGACCTGTTACACAGCACAATTCACCCAAACATGTAGCAAGTTACAAGATGAGAGGCTGCAAACATGAGTCTGATCTGTGTCAAACATACACTATATTACCAAAAGTATTGGGACACACATGAACTTTAATGACATCCCATTCTTGGTCCACAGGGTTCAATATTGAGTTGGCCCACCCTTTGCAGCTATAACCGCAACTCTTCCGGGAAGGCTGTACAATGTTTTAGAAGTGTGTCTATGGGAATGTTTGATCATTCTTCCAGAAGCTCGTTTGTGACTTCAGGCACTGATGTTGGAGAGAAGGCCTGGCTCGCAGTATGCGCTCTAATTCATCCCAAAGATGTTCTATCGGGTTGAGGTCAGGACTCTGTTCAGGCCAGTCAAGTTCCTCCACCCCAAACTCGCACATCCTTGTCTTTATGGACCTTGTTTGTGCACTGGTCATGTTGGAACAGGAAAGGGCCATCCCCAAACTGTTCCCACAAACTTGGGAGCATGAAATCATCCAAAATGTCTTGGTATGCTGACGCCTTTAGGCCCCAAGCACACGAGAAGCAATTACAAACACCTCTAAACTCACGTTTTCAAAGGCAAAAACCGGCGTTTAAAACGCTTGTTTTTGCCGCGAAAGCTTCTGAACCCAAAATTTGGCGTCTGAAAAAACGGACATAAACCCAACTGCTTTAAAACGCCAAAAAACGTGATTGTGTGCATGGACACATAGGATAACATTAAATGTGTTCAGGGGCAGTTGAAAAAAATGCCCAAATGCCTCTGAACTCGAGTTTAGCAGCGTCTCGTGTGCATGGGGCCTAAGTGTTCCCTTCACTGGAACTAAGGGGCCAAGCCCAACCCCTGAAAAACAACCCACCATAATCCCCCTCCACCAAATGATTTGGACCAGTGCACAAAGCAAGGTCCATAAAGACATGGATTAGCGAGTTTGGGGTGTGGGAACTTGACTGGCCTGCACAGAGTCCTGACCTCAACTGACAGACACAGCCAAGAATTGCACAGGCCCAGGACTGACTTGGTTCTGCCATCTCTGAGCTAGAATTTCAGTCCAGGACGTAGATGTTTACCCTGGACTATGGCTGAACAAATATGGCTCCATCCTGGATAGAAAAGCAAATGAAGGCATAGTCAGGGGGAGTACTGTAATCTGAGAGATAATCTATATGTTGAAGTGTTACACTGGCACATTGCTGAGTCATATTTAATCAATTTAAACACCTTTTTCGTGTTCAAGGCAAACTTCTCATTAAGTTTCTCCAAAAATGTTAGTGTGTTGGGAGCAGTTTGTCATTTTTGTGATGGACTTTGCAATTGATGTTCTGAAGTTGCAATCAGTTTAGATGCAAACAGTGCTTATAGTTCTCCTTATTAGCGCCCCCTGATGGCAGAGAGGCGGTGTTGCTTACATGCTTACTAATGCTTTTTAGCACAATCTACGTCTAGTACATAACTAACCCTGACTATAGTGGGCTGCGACAGGGTGGCTGTGAGTTTTCCACTGTACCCTCAGTCTTCCCAATCCTCATGTACTCTCCCTTGTTGTCCTATCTCAGTCATTTCAATTTTGTTTCTGCTTTTTTCCTGGGTGTTCTCTCCATCCGTCTCCCTGTCGCCTCCCTCAGCACCATGCGAGGATGAAGACGCAGAGGCTGAGGTTCTTGGGTCGGGTCTTGCCCAGGCTGAAGCGGGAGGTGATGGGGACACATCTGCTGATCTTGGTGACGGTATGTAGGCTTCTGTGCTTGGTGACTGGTAGATAATGTAGTAAGGGAAATGAATAAAATATATTAGAGAACATCTCCTTTCTGCATATCAATCTTCTCATGTACAGTTTGTACATATACAGGGTCTGCTTGATTTCTGTGTTTGCCAGCTGAATTTGTAAAAAAAAAAAAAATGATCTAATTCCACTAAAGGTGTCACTAAACTTACCCAAATCATAAAAACCATCAATAAATGCTGTATTACATACTGTTCATTCTCAGTCACTGAATTGTTTTCTGTAGTCTGCAAAAAAAAAAAACTGGTTGATCCTGCTTCTCTCTATCTCCACCCTCTGTTCATGTCCCCAATTCAGCTAAGGATTTTACAGCTGTGGTGGCAACTCTGTACATGCTCCGTTTTCAGTGAGTTTTTATGCTGAGCATTTCCTCCCTATCGCATCTGAGAAGCCCATGTGACTAGTCACGTGTAGGTGTATACACAGTGGTAAATGACAGCCCTCTTCCTCCATGCCCACTAACCAGTTAAACACAATAGGGTAGGATGTTGCATGTAGATTAATGGAGGCTTTGCCTCCCTCTTATTCTATGACACAGGCTGGAGGGGCCTGACACAGTCTGTGACTGCCATAAATCCGCCCCCACCATGTGATTGCCACAAAATAATAGTTTTGATTTCAAATAAAAAATGTGTATGCCAGTTTTAAACCATTTATTTTTACTCTGTATTCCAAAGGCTGTTTTTTATTTTTTTTATTTTGAACATATGACAGGCAGCAGAGGACTAGAAGCTCCTCCTGCTTTTGCTTTATGGCAGACAGGCTGGGAAAGAGCTGGGTCAGCTCACAGCTGTATAGCAATGAGAAAAGAAGGTACTTCAATATTTTTTTATTTAAAGCATTGGTGCCATCATCCTCATACTGAAATAGAAGGGATAATGAAAAAATTAAACAGTGTGTGTTTAGTATCACTTTGTGTTGATTCTCTTTTTCTTTTCTGTATCACTGATCAGATTTAATCTTCTAAGGCAGGTTTAAATCCTTTTTTTTTTTTTTTTTTAAGACACTTTGATTCATCAGAATTTTTGTATGTGGGCAATACCAAAGTGCCAGCAGTGGGTGTATTTGGGAATAACTATTGAATGTTAAAAAAAACGGGTTCCCGGATCATCAGATTACTGGACTTTGGTGTATTACTGCATTGCCTGAGTGAAAAAAATGCATGCAAAATGTCTTTCAGCTGTTATATGGGTCATTCAGGCATTGTAACTGTAACTAATAGGGCATCAGCGTGTCAATTTTTTTTTATTAAATAACAAACTATGTCACTTTTAGTGCAGGAACTTCATAAGTACCAAGTATGCCTAACCAAATTTCTTATTTGATCGATCAGATGATGACATTCCATCAGACGCAGAAGCAGAAGAACGTCTGCAGCAGGCAGAAAGACTGAAACTTAAACTGAATGAGGATCTGGAGTTGGAAGCAGTGACTCAGGCTTATCCGGGTAGAGCTTCTCAGTAATTTTACGTATGATCGGACCCCATAAAAAAAGAAAAAAAAGCGGAAAATCTACCATCTAAAGAAGATTAGGGGGTCTTTTTATAAAGGGTGGTTAAATACTTTATCGTGCATTGGGGGACACAGCACTGTAGATTGATAACCAGTGGGTATAATGTTGCCTAAAGGAGCATTGGATACTAAGTGAGCAAGAGAATAAGTCCGCTTAGCACATTTGACACCTGTACATGCTTATAATAAATAGTCATCTTTTTGTTTCAGTAGATGAAAGACCTCTTAGTCCAGTTGCAGTGACCCCACAGACGGCAGTGTTGTCTCCCATCAGAAGCCCTAAAGAGGATGTTGAGAAGGTGGGTGAGAGGAATTTAGCTGGAAATGTTATGTCATCTATTTAAAGAAATGGTTTTGTGCACACACCCTCGATTTCTTCCTTTTCTGCTGGTAACATATCAATAAGCATGACAAGGAGTACTGATTGTTTTCAATTAACCAATACATTGTTTACAATGAACGAGGAATACCAAAGAAACATTATTGGTGATTTCTTCCTTTTGAACAATAATTTGTCTTTTCTTCCTCAACACAAACTGATTGTTAAGATGTAAATAGTTTTTTTGCAGTAGTTTGATCAAGACATTTTCTATCTAATTTTGTTTTTGTGCCCTTAGACCTCCATGAGGTCTCCTCTACAGGACCTGGCCTCTCCGGGAGTACGTTTCTTCCCTGAACCTTTCTTGCTACAGACAGGAAGCAAAGTGACTAATCCTTCAGAACAGAACCTTCAGACCCCTGTCTCACCTGTGTGCTCCCAACCGGTTGCAACAAATGAACCAGTTATCCCTACTTCTCCTGTGAAATCTTCTCCACTCTCACCTCTTGGACGTCCACTGAGGACACCAACCTCGCCCATCTGTTCTCAACCTCTTCCTTCGACAGAGCCAGCCATTCCCTCCTCAGCCACTTCCCCTGTATGCCTTCAGCCTTCCCCGGTAATCACTTCAACTCCTCTGACCAAACTGCCTTATGCTGGTCAAGACCTGGCCAGCCCCAATTCGGAGGAGGAAATTAAACGCATTGATTTAATAGAAGAGTTCTGGACGAAAAGTGCGGAGATTCGTCGCAGCCTTGGGTTAACACCTGTTGACAGAAGTCGGACACCCGAAATTAGTTTTCCAGCCATTGAAACATCTGCTCCACGGTCACAGCTACCCAAGTCCACTGCCAAGGAGCTGAAATCTCCATCACTGAAACCTCAACAGGTCCCTAAGAAGGTGAATCCAAGCAGATTGGACACTGAGCTCCTCTCACCGCTTACACCAATATCACCATCTGAGAAGGAGCTTAAGAGCTCAGAAGGTGAAAAAAAAGACCTTTCAACCAGTTCTGGCCTAGGTTTGAATGGTAGCCATTCCAATACGCGGACAGTGGCCAGTGAGAGCTTTAATACATCGGACTCTGCAATGCTTACTCCTCCTTCAAGCCCTCCTCCTCCCCCACCCCAAGGAGAAGAGCCTGCTACTCTTCGCCATGGTCGGGCTTCCTGGCAGAATGGACCAGAGGCCACCCAAACACCCCCCCAAGCACAAGTTAAAGCCCCAGAGGTCCACAAACCCACTCCAAGGTTAGAAGAAATTCGAAAGTCCTTTGTAGAGAGCGTGGATGAAATCCCTTTTGCAGATGATGTTGAAGACACTTATGATGAAAGGACTGAGAACTCTAGCCTCCAGGAAAGGTTCTACACCCCACCAACCAGTTTAAGAAAGCCCCAAAGGCTGGTACTTACGAAGGAGAATGGAAAATTGCCAACTTCCTTGGAAAGGAGGGACCATAGAAAGAGAGGCCTTCCACAAGTAACTCCAGAAGTTAAAGAACTGGCTGAGGAAAGGATGAGAGCACGAGAGAAGTCTGTAAAAAATCAGGCTTTAAGGGATGCCATGACACAACAGCTAATGAAAATGAAGCAGATGGAAACTGTCCCATCTGTGAGGACATCCAGAGCCCAAGGCTCATCTTCCACCAAACTCACTACAGATCTTCCAGCAGAGTCCAGACGAACAGGGACTCATCCTGAGGCATCCACCCTGAGACTAGAGAACTCTGCAGAAGTCTTATTGTCTCTGCCACCTGCTGATGGCTCCATTACATCTTCGGAGGGGTCTGGAGGGAAACCCAAAAAGAGGCCTTCTCTGTTCTCCCCAAGAAAGAAGGAGAAAAAATCAAAGGGGGAGGCAAATCGCTCATCTGATAAAACAGAGGAAGGTACTAAACCCAAATCACTGTGGAAATCTGTCTTCTCTGGGTACAAGAAGGAGAAGAAGAAGAAAACAGCAGATGACAAGTCTTCCCCAAGCACACCATCCAGCAGCACCACCGTGGACTCGGGGAAGGTCAAAGTGTCCAATATGGTTCGCGGAGCAGGTACAGATAAGGTTACAATTATTAATGTTTGTAAACCAGGTGTAAGCAACAGATTGTACAAACTCACTGCTGTTTGCAAATGTACAGATTCTCTTATTTAGAGATTCATGGAAAACAGAATTCTTCACATGTCAACACATGAATGAGTTTTTGCGAACATTCTCCAAATCCTAGGTGTTTGTAGGTGTGCTTTTACCAACTCCATACACCTACGGTATATGACCAAAGATATGTGCCTCTCCAAAGGACTTTGGTCAGTTGTTTCCAGTGAAGGCTACAGCATACAAAGACATTTTAGACAGTTGTCGGTTGAAGAACACCCTCTTCTGTTCCAGTATGACTGTGCTCTGCACACAGTCAGCACATCCTATCTTTGCTACATATTCCTGTTTTATATCATCTGATCCCAAAGTCATACCCACCTTTATATACTCTTGTTTCTTTACACGATCAAGCTGCTATACATACAATAAAAAGTTTGTACACCTGACCATCACACCTATATGACCTTGTTGGATATCTCATTCCAAAACCATGGACATTAACTGCTTAAAGGGGTTGTAAAGGTTTGTTTTTTATTTTCTAAATATGTTCCTTTAAGCTAGTGTATTGTTGGTTCACTTACCTTTTCCTTCGATTTCTCTTCTAAATGTTTTTTTTCTTTGTCTGAATTTCTCACTTCCTCAGCTTGCCCCCATCATCCAAGCCGTTCTGGCTGGGGGTTAGTCAGCCGGAACAGCTTACTAAACGTAAGGAACCTATTTAGAAAATAATAAACAAACCTTTACAATCTCTTTTAGGACTGCTGCATGATCATTTACGTAGACAGAATGGCACGGCTGGGCTAATGGGCATACAGGTACGTCCCCTTTAATTTGCCGCCGTGTGGTCGCACACCGCTGGCGGGACCTGCGGACTTGATGTCCGCCAGTGTCCCTCGATCGTGTCAGGGAGCTGAAGAATGAGGAGATGTCAGTGAAAACACAACATCTCCCCGTTCTTCCTAGTGACATGTCACTGATCGAATGCTCCCTCTCATCAGGAACAGCGATCAGTGAGGTGTCACTCTTAGCCACGCCCTTAACAGAATCACTCCCTAGGACATACTTAACCCCTTCAGTGCCCCCTACAGGTTAACCCCTTCACTGCCAGTGTCATTTTTACAGTAACCATTGCATTTTTATAGCACTGATGGCTGTAAAAATTACAATGGACCCAAAATGGAGTCAGGTGTCCGATTTGTCCGCCATAATGTCGCAGTCATGATAAAAATTGCAGATCGCTGCCATTAGTAGTAAAAAAATATTAATAAAAATGCCATAAAACTAACCCCTATTTTGTAGACGCTATAACTTTTGCGCAAACCAATCAATAAACCCTAATTGCGATTTTTCAAAGGTGTTCAGCTGGATATACGTGTATCGAAATGCTGAACTGGTCACTGAATTTTGGTCTATGTTTAACTCTCTCTGTGCAATAGAAGCCTGTTGTCAGACTGGCTTCTGTTGAACAATCCTGTTGTAAATTATTGCTGCATATTATTGAGTCCTGCTGGAAAACCAGCATTCAGCACTTGCAGCCATCACTTGTGTGGATGTGGGGATCTGTGACCTTTTTTTATTTTGTTTAACTTGCTGGTTAAATGAAAAAAAAAAACTCCATGTGTATACACTGCTTTCAGCAAGGTTCGGGCCTGAGCTCTGTGTAATCAAAGTTCCTGCATCCTATACTAGTCAAGCAATGTTTCTATGGCCTTCTATAAACTATTATCACAAGGTTGTAAATGCACAATTGTCTGATGTCTTTGTATGCTATAGTATTAGCAGTACTATTGGCTGGAAACACCTGAACTAGATCATTTGGAGGGGCCACACATTGTATGAAAAATGACACCGTCTCTATAACTGTAGACATAGAATACAGTACATTCAGCTTTAATCACAAAGGAAGTACTTTCAAGAACACTTGTCATAGAGAGCAGTTATCGATCATCTCTTTTGCAGTAACACAAATTGTAGAACCACTCAACAAGACACAACTTTAGTTGATGGGGCTGATTTCTTTGTTTTGCGTTAACATTAGATGGCAGCTTGCCACTCAACCTCTAAATTTGATTGGTTTGCCCTGTGTCCTGTATTTTTAGAATTGCCACTTCGGCGGCACCTAAGCTTCTCGGAAGACTCAGACCTGTCAAGCGATGATGTCTTAGAGAAGTCCTCACAGAAATCAAAGCGAGAGGTAAGCATCACTGTTGTGAAAGCATAGTTGACTTTCAGTTATTCCCATATATTATGGTAACACTCAGCAATGACCTATATTCACACATATTAGCTTCTTAAACTGTAAATGATTGCACAAGCTGCCATAAGCGCATCAGTCATTTGTACATGGTGCAATCAAACATTTTATACTGAAGCAGGAAAAAGGGAAACCTCTAGGTTCTTAAAAGAGCTGTGCCTCATGGATACAGATTCTTTGCGCAGAATCCCTGTCTTCTTTGTTTATGCACGAAAGGTACACTGATTTGTACTTATTAAAGCTGAAGTTTTAGTGTGCCAGTTTTGTAGTTATTGGTCCAGCTTTTTCCTATGTAAGTATGTACAGTGCCATGAAAAAGTATTCATGCCTCCTTGAAATTTTCCACATTTTGTCATGTTGCCACCAAAAACATGAATGTGCTTTTTATTGGGATTTCATGTGATTGACCAACACAAGGTGGCACATAATTGTGAAGTGGAAGGAAAATGATAAATGGTCACTGTATTTTTTTTTTTTTACAAATAAATATCTGAAAAGTGTGGCATTGTATGTGCCAAACCCGTAGAAGCCTTGTGAAAGTTGGAAATCACTGTATTGGGCAACACTACTACAGTGATTGCTGCTAGTTTCCAGGTCCCATGCCGAGCACCTGCTCTGTTTTTTACTGAACATAGGAGGTTGCTTGTTCAGCACAATGAATACAAAGTATTCTCTGATTGGACAATGTGGAAATTGTGACCTCACAACCCTGCATCCCCATCTTGTCTAATCTGCATTCATTGTAAAAATGCAAAGTGTTCCCTGAATGGCCTCCGTATGAGAGAACGACCTCCGGTGTTCACAATGCAGCAGGCAACTGTTCGGTGTGGAACCCAGAAGCTACTGGAGAGCACTGTAGTTTGCAGCACCTACTACAGTAATTTCCAGCTTCACCAGTGATCCCACAGGTATACAGGCTTTTGTTGGTCCAAGCTTGGCTAATATAACGATATAAAGATTGCCATACCCAAACTTCAGCTTTAATGTTTGTTTATACATTGTTGTATGTATACATTTGCAGTTTATTTTTTTACCTACTCCAGCACTTCCAAGAGGACCCAGACTTTTACCTGGAGAGAGCCGAGGTACCTGGTAGTATCCTGGATAGTTGGAAATGTAGTGTGTATCAGTACCATGGGTCTGCATCTAGTACAGAGTCCACATGTAGTCTAGAAATAATATAAGCATTAATCGTTTTTGTTCACCGAGAATCATAGAAACCAATTTAGACCTCATTATTGATGCTGCAAATCATGTGAGTGCTATTTAGACCCCTTTCACACTGAGGGCATATTGCAGGTGCTATAGCGTTAAAATAGCGCCTGTAATCCGCCCTGCAAAGAGCTGTTGCATTCACTCCTCGCGCTAGCAGGAAGGTAAAAAATCCTGCTAGCCGCATCTTTGGAGAGGTTAAGGAGCTGTGTGTTTACCGCTTCTCCACCACTCCTGCCCATTGAAATCAGTGAGACAGAGCGGCTATACCGCTGGCAATGCGCTGCTGCAGCTGTGCATTGTGGGTGGTTTTAACCCTTTCTCGGCCGCTAGCGGGGGGTTAAAACCGCCCCCGCTAGCGGCCAAAATGCGCCGCAAATCCGACCACAGCGGCGGCGGTAAAAATAGTGGAGTTTTACAACCGACGCTATGGGCAGCTCAGTGTGAAAAGGGTCTTAAAGAAGAATTCTAGTCAGTGTGACTGCCACCAAAATGAAAAAAAATAAATATGGATGGGCAGTTCCCATTTTAACACCTGGGTGTTTTTAATGCTTTAGCTGGAATTCAGTTATTTTGTTTTAACTGAAACAATGTTCTGTATGGAGTTCAGCTGAGGAATGTATAACAGGTTTTGTTGCAAAAAGAAAAAATATAATTAAATGATCCCAGTGTTTGTCAATACCAGCAGCTTTTTAAAGGGTAGCTCCACTTTTGTGGAAAAAAAAAAATGATTAGCATTTATAATTGTTTTCTACGTTGATATTGATAAACATATTAGTACACCGTTTTCTAAAACTGGCAAAGCAATACTTTTTTTGAATTTATTTTTTACTTTTTTTGTTTTTAAATTTTGTATTCATTTAAATTTGTGCGTAACCCGTTGAGGGGGGCTTTAATGAAATAATGTCTCACATTTAAAACTGAGCTGCACAGAGGAATGAATAGGAAACACTACCAGGCTTCCTATTCATTCACAAACTGAAGCATAATAAACACTGTTTACTATGCTTCAATGATGAATGGACACACATGCGATCGGTACCAGTCGCTTACTGTGTTCATTCAGAACAGAAAGGGACTGGTAAATACATACTTACCGCCCCCTTCCTCCCTTATCCCACTGCAGCACAGATGGTTGAAGGAAGAGGAGAAGCCAGCAGTCAATAGGAAGCGCTTTAGCGCTGAATGGGCACAGGAGCGATCGATACCGATCTCTAACTGTGTTCATATAGAAAAGGAAGGGTCCAGTAAATGACATTTGCCAGCCTTTTCCTCTCAATCCCCCTGCAGTGCAGCTGAAGGGAGGAAGATGAGAAGCTGGCAGTGCTGCAGGGAGAGGAACAAGAAAATCGGTGTCTGCAATACAGCAGTACAGCCGGTCCTCCTGCTCAGCAAGTGCCCCGGCCCCCCTTTTGAATTCATAGGGCCCAGGCCTGGTACAAGAGGGCCTTTACAGTGTTCCTGGCGCTCAGGGGTGATTAGGGTGTGCCCATGCACACTTGGCACACTCTTGTGCACACCTATGGGGTAGGGAAAGTCATGCCTAAATACAGAGGGCAGCAGGTGGAAATACAATTTTCTTGTATGTAACAAGAGTAGAATAATTATTCTTTCCCCCAGCCAAAGTGGAGTGACACTTTAAGTTCCATTCATTGCTAGGATAAAATATAAAAAGCCCTCATTGGTTTATTTTTATGTCATTGGTTTTGCTTTTTATTTTAATTACAAGCCTGAGAAATGTGGAGGGAATGTTTTCCTTATAACATATCCACCAAAGTTGTAATATATAAAGGTTTTTCCTAACTTATCTCGCATTTATGCTTGATATACTGTATGTACAGTTCACAAGTATAAGCAGTGAGCGTTCAGAATTTTTGCTGTCTGTTAAATTGGAAGACATCTGCACCCATTTCTCAGGCACTTTGTGTTCTATGTTCTAACGGTTGGCATCTGTTTGATTGTTTTTGCATTTTTTTATATTGGATATTATTGAAGTGCATGTAAAGCCAAAACTTTTTCCCTCTTCTATTCATGTACTAGTGATGCAACAGGAAGTAAACGGCAATCTCTCCAAAGTGAGGGAATTTAACTCTGTGACCCAAAAAAATATGTCCCAGTTGAAAGATTGCCCCTCACTTCCTGTTCTGGTGACTCTAAGATTTCTCATAATTTTCCATTTTGGTGATTATAGTCACCAGGACAAAACAAGGGTTGTGATTTACTGTACACTGAGCAGTAAAAGCTGCAGACAATCAGATGGTCTACTTCATTTTCTGGCTGGAGGTTTCCCAGGGTCCTAGAGCACTTTCCTACCTAGCCTGACTGGCCGTTGCCCACCCCGTCCATTTATCAAATGTGGGTGATACCTAAGGCAGTCTGCATGCAAATACAGCCTGCCTAGAAATGCCCACTCCTTCAGACTGACACCAGCCCACAAAGCCATTTTGATATTTGCTCCTGAGAGAAGAACTGAGGCAGGGTGCTGTGATGTTTCCAGTAAAGTTAGTCATATATGGATTGAAATTTGGCTGGTTCAGCAGGAATGTATGTATGGGCAGAGAGTTTGGACAGAAGTTGATCTACTGATCCATTTCTGTACAGCCACACTGTCGTTTTTTTATCGCTAAATCTGCGCCGCAGGCTGTAGCAGGCAATACAAGATCATTTTACTCTGACGGCAATACAATGGTTAAGCAGGGTGGATTCCCCCATCTACATCAAGTGCGTGGATGGGAAATTTAGTTTTTTTTTGTTCAACCTTCTGTTTAACCACTTGAGACCCGCGCTATTGACAAAAGACGTCAACAGCGCGACTCTCAGGTGCCAACTGGACGTCTTTGGACGTCATTTGAAGTGCATTACCCGCGCGCGCCTCTGGGGGGCGCGCAGCGGGTAAACTGTCCCGGCGCATCGCTGGGAAGCCGATGCGTGTACCTGGCGGCCGCGATGTCCGCCGGGTACACGCGATCGTCGGGAACACAGCAGGGACATGGAGCTCTGTGTGTAAACACAGAGCTCCACGTGCTGTCAGAGGAGAGGAGACCGATCTGTGTCTCTTGTACATAGGGACACAGCATCGTTCACCTCCCTCAGTCACCCCCCTCCCCCCACACAGTTAGAACACACCTAGGACACATTTAACCCCTTCCTCACCCCCTAGTGTTAACCCCTTCACTGCCAGTCACATTTATATAGTAATTAGTGCATTTTTATAGCACTGATCGCTGTATAAATGTGAATGGTCCCAAATTTGTGTCAAAAGTGTCCGATACGTCCGTCGCAATATCGCAGTCCCAATAAAAATCGCAGATCGCCGCCATTACTAGTAAAAAAAAAAATCATAATTCTGTCCCCTATTTTGTAGGCACTATAACTTTTGCGCAAACCAGTCGCTTATTGCAATTTTTTTTTTGACCGCGCAAATGTCAGTTAAAGCGACGCAGTGCTGAAATTTCGCCTGGGCACGAAGGGGGTTTATGTGCCCAGTAAGCAAGTGGTTAAACAAAAAACCAAATGACTCCTGTATGGGTTGCCTAAGCTATGTACAGTACCCATCCATCTGCCATGATCTGCTTGCATTACATAGAAAAAGCAAAGCAATCCAGTGATGGCATCACTGATTCTGAAATAAGGAATGTAAGAAAAACTGGTTTTATTTAATAATTTCATTATTATGTTGATGGGGAAAGGAGAAGCCATGAATGGCAAAATGTAGTTAGCTTAAAAGTCAAGTTTAATCTCCCCAGGAAGATGCGACAGCAATAACTTGACGGGGGTTCTAACCCTTTAGTACTCAAAATTAGGGGGAAGAACATGCGTTTTGGCTACATCCACTTTAAGCAGTCAGATTTGACATCCTGCTTTCTTCTCACAGATGGGTGGCAATGCAGCTCCACTTGTCAGCTCTGACTGTGCTGTCCTCGTGTTTTGCTGAAAAGGTGTTGTCCCAGGGGGTTTAGAATAGCAGAACACATTTGTGGCCCATTCAATTCTTGTAACGGATGTCAGGGCTTTTCCATCTCAGGAATGTCACAGCACAAGGTCACCACCTCTTGTGCCAATAGTAAAATTTTGGCCTGCTTATTTACTGTACTGCTCTTCCATAATCCCCTGCGAACATCCTCCGCAGCAAGAGTTTTGTCCTTTTTGATGTCATTTTTAATCAGCTAATTATTGTGTTATTGATTATTTTCATTTCATTTGCTTTAACCAAATAATTTGCTTCATTTTGCCCTCCCCACCATGTGTCTGTGTCAGTCGGTCTATGTCCCCCATGCCTTGGCATTCAGACGGTCATATTCATCCAAGGTAGTGACATCATTATAATCATCTTGATTTTAACTCTTTCCATGCTGTTTCCGCTTGTCTTCCCACCTTACAATGAGGCAATGCCCCCTGCACTCTTACTATCTGCTACAAGCAACCAATAATAGAAGACATTCTGAAGCTGCTTTTGCTGATATTATTGGAATTCCCTTCACTGGTCGCATGCTTGTACCCACATCAGTGACAACATTGAAGCCAAAGACAACCTGG
Organism: Rana temporaria; assembly: GCF_905171775.1. NCBI lineage: Eukaryota > Metazoa > Chordata > Amphibia > Anura > Ranidae > Rana > Rana temporaria. The sequence continues at coordinate 363,058,409 of NC_053491.1, read as the reverse complement.
CAAGCCTCTATTTCAGATGGAAGCCAGAAACCGCAGTCAACATATTTTTCTTAATACAATTTTCTTTTAATTAAAACATTTTTTTTTTCATCATAAAGCCCAACTTCATCCAAAATATTTTTTTTAATAGTTTTTTAATATGGGAAATTATAATGTCTAGTCGATTTTTAATTGCTGTGTCCCCATTGGGGGGATTTCCCTCACTTCCTGTTCTAGTAATAACAAGCCAACAAAAAGGAGGGGAATTGTCACCAGGATAGAAGAGGTGATACAGGCAGTAAATGAGGGTGAACAGGTTTCACGGGGACAGAACAGGTAATTTCATGACAAGAAATGGGGGGCGGGGGCACAGGAGTCGGAGGGATAGGAGTAGTGACACTGGCCAGGAAATGTGGGAGAACAGATAACATCAGGACAGAAATTGAAGACCGGGTGTCGCAGGTGATACCAGGACAGGAAATAAAGGTGAACAGGTGTCACCAGGATAGAACGGGTAAAACCAGGGCAAGAAAAGAAGGGGAACAGGTGGCGCTAGGACAAAATGGTTAATACCAGGACAAGAAAGGAAGGGGACCAGGTTTTACAGAGACACAACAGGTAATACCAGAGCAGCAAATGAAGAATAACCGGTGTCATCAGGACAGAAATGTGAAAACAGGATAAGAAATGAGGGGGGGGGGGGTGACAGGTGCCACAGGGACAGATCAGGTGATAAAATGACAAAAAAGGCTAGTGCATTAATGCCTTTATTAAAAAGCCAAAGAGCAAAAATACTCACAAATGAACACGTCTCAAAAGCATAAATGGTGATAAAGCCAAATGCTGGTGACAAGGACTGAGATGTAGAAGTCCCATACAAAGGCTATAAGGTATTACACAAGCACGTGTTGCGAGGGCCGAACCCCCTTCCTCAGTGCTTGCTCCTCGTGCTCTGAGGAAGAGGATTCGGCTCTTGAAACGCGGCAGTTTTCATCTGTGCTTGTGTGACACCTGAACCTTGTTATGGGACTTCTACATCTCTGCCCTTGTCACCGGAATCTGGGTCTATCTCCATATATGCTTTCAGCCTTGTGGTCATTTATGAGTATGTTTTTTGGCTTAAATGTATTTAAGGTAGTGCACTAGGCATTTAACAGAAGGTTCCTCCAACTGGACAAAGAGGGCAGAATTCTAGTGACATTATCTACTATATAAGCGAAGAATCATGATGTTGTTCAATTCTTAAATCTTGAGGCGCAGCTTCTATTTTTTGCAATGTTTTTTTTTTTTTAAATCTATACAGAGCAGGCGATATCAGGACAAGAAATGAGGCAACAGGCATCACAGGGATAGAACATCGTTGAGCAAAAAAGGAAACCTGACCTTTGCTCCCACTCTGCTAATGTGCTTTTTTCCCCCCATCACTTCCTCCTCTTATGACTCCTTGTCCCCAAGACAGGAATTGAGGTTAAGTTTCCCTAGTGAGTACACAGACCAAACAGCGTTAAAAACCTGACAGGTGTTTTAACTCTTCACCCCTCTGTCCAAAGTGAAAAACAAAAGTTTTGGCTGAAGTTGGGCCTTTAAGATGCTTTTTCCCTCAGGGAAACTTTTTGTTTGCTTTGCATGAAATCCGTCTTGGGAAGCTGTCAAAAATAATCCCTCAGCCATTACACGGACATCTAACACTCACTGCTCTCCAGCGTCCATTCATGTCTTCACCTTTAATTTCACCTTTAAACACAGTTGTGTTTAGATCAGAATAGACTGCTTAATGCTATGCCACGAGCCGGTGTGAGAACGGACATCGCTCAGCACAGAGAGCACGGCACACCAAGCCCATTAATAATAGACAGCAGTCAGGAGTCCACATACCTTTGATGCAAATATTCTTATCGGTCAGTATTGATGATGTTTCCCAATCCTTGCTTCTATGTACGGTTTGTTATTACATGCACTGTTTGTTCATTACCAAATCCAGGCTCAGTATCCTGCAGAGTAATGATGCACAATGTTTGTGCCTGGCTGATTCTTTTATCTCACTTTAGGTCTCCCAGTCAGAATCTGACTGATTAAAAATAATAAAATAAATCTCTGATGATGCCAAAAACCCACAATGCCAGAGACCATGTGATTTTTTTCATAGGCTGTAGATGGAATGCCGGTGCAGCTCAGAGCATCATTTTATTACTGAAATACATCTTTTTTTTTTCGCTCAGACATATTCGATTCATGTGAATTGTCGATTTTAACAAGCTGACTGCACCAAAAGCTGGATTTTTTTATAATGAGTGGGTAGTGGGAGCAATACTTGTCTAGACGCCATTTAAAGGATGACCAAGTGAGGATAACGGATCAAGTTAATAAGAAGTTAATGTTTATAACTCATAGAGAATTGGTGGTTTGGGCTTTTACAATACATTGGTGGAGGTGATGGGAAGCACTTGATGTCCAATGTGGTTCGTATTTTACCTATTTTCCTCTTGACAGAAAACCTACACGGACGAAGAGCTAAATGCCAAGCTTACTAAGAGAGTTCAGAAAGCTGCTCGGAGACAAGCCAAGCAGGAGGAGTTGAAGAGGCTGCACAGGGCACAGGTAGATAAAAACTAGCTTTTTTATTTCATTTATTAAAGACTGCCACAAATTACTGCAGGACCATAGAGTCTGAGCTATCATGATAGATACATGTGGATCCCCATTTATCTGTCATGCTGCTTATGCTCACTGTCTTCTGCCTTATAAATTAGAGCAGCAGAAAAATTCTTACTCGGATTTACTGCACCCTGTGAGCTTCTTGCTGTGTGCATTAGAAGGTGCAACAAATCAAAAAGAGCCCACCTCTATCTGGCTTGAGCACATCCAGCATCATCTAGCTCTTTCCTCACCAACCTGAACCTTTCATTCATTGTATTTAAATGTCTTTATCATGGAGACTCTGCATTACTTGTGGCCATTACTTAAGATGATCTGCATGCATGGGAGAAGTGCCTAGTTACTCCCACTTCTCCACATTGTGATTAACTTATGAACGTAGTTTGATTAGATTTGCATAACCCCTCCTAAGAGCCATCCCACTGCTTGCATCATGGCTGTGATCTTCTTATAAGAGTACTTATAAGAGTACTGGGGGCCCCCTCCCACCAGCCATGTTCAGTTTACATTGCATAGAGAAGCACAGAAACCTAATAAATGTCACTGGGTCTGAAATAAGGTATGTATTGATGACAACTTAAAGGAGAGGTCCAGCCTGAGCTTTTTAGGCTGGGCTTCTCCTCTGGGTCACAGGAGTGCAATTCTTTTTGCACTCCTGTGACCCGTTTTCAGCGGAGAGCAGTCTGAAGTCCGCTCTCCGCTGACGTCACTGGCATCAGTCGAGGCAGCGCGTCATCCCGACTTCCCAAGTCTGGATCCGCCACCTGCTTTGATTGATAGCAGTCTCCACGTCTCAGCGAGACGCTGTGACGGCTGCTCCCCGCCCCTCCATGGCTTAGTACACCAATGAGCACGGAGAAGTAGTGCAGAAGCGATACTGACTTACAGCATCGCTCTGCTCGTGGGGGGAGTGAGTACTGAGCCATCGGTAGTGTTCGGTGGCTCGGTTCTCAGTGCAGAGATGCCGGGGGATATCCACTGAGGTAAGTATGACTAGCAAAAAAAAAACATCTCTTTTAAAAATGTAAAGGGAAAAAACAGGAAAGGAAAAATTAAAAAGCTTCAGTTTTTTTTTCAGTTTGAAAACATTTTAATTATTTGCATTTAAAAAAAGTAAATTTTTTCTCATTTTTTCGTGTCTTCAGATAATCCAACGGCAGTTAGAGCAGGTGGAGGAAAAGCAGCGACAGTTGGAGGAGAGGGGGGTAGCGGTGGAGAAGGCTCTCCGTGGGGAAGCAGGTATTGTATAATTGCAGTTTTGTTACAGTGTCATTTTGCAGGAAGACTCCAAGAAATTGATCTGTAACCTGTCGCTGTAGGGTTACATTTGGACAATCATGTGAAATAAATGCCTAATAATCGGTTTAATTTTGGTTTCACAACATCCTTTTACTGGCAATGTCATCCTGTCAAATTAATTTAATCAATGACTAACCTGTTTTTAAAATTTTCTCTTTGAAAATCATGCCAACTAAATCTGCAGGTCTCCTACCTTCTTGTGTCACCCGCTATTGAACAGCTGGGGTCTTTCCACCTAGAACCAATGCTAAATCACTGTTTGCATAGCGCTTCCACCACTGACAACTGCTTGGTGCTGGTCTAAGGAAGACTTCTAAAGGTCTGCAGCTGGGGGGCCTCTCAAAACCAGCTTTCCACCTTCAGAAAATTTTAATTGTTTCTGGCTTGTACTTACCCTAATGCTCCCTTTTTGTAATGCATATGTTTTTGTTGCTGTAGCTTCATTTTGTTACATTTTTACCTAGTATAGGATGTTCTTATCTCCATTTCTGGGCACCAGATAGCTAAAAGTATGTCTTTAGCCAAAACCTTTTTTTTTTTTAAAGCTTCGTATAGAGTTCACTTTTCTGTGCCCTAATGGGAGATTCCCTTTTATTTCTTATCTCAGAGATGTAAAAAAAAGGTGAGGGGAATTTCCCTCTTAAAATTTTTATGTACCGGAATAGGTGACTGCCAAAAGCAGCAGCAGGTCCTAGGGCTACACCGGATGGGCAGTTGTCTCCCCTCCTGTTGCTACCTGTGGCCAGTTATGGGTCACCCTTCGGTCAGATATGCTGTCTGGGGAAGATCCTCCTCATCCCCAGAACAGCATTGGTAGACAATAATGATCTCAGAAAATGGCTGAAAATTACAGGAGAAAGCCAAGCAACTAGTTTATTATGAGCTGCCAAAGAGTTTGTACTGGCTAGTAGTAACATCAAGTCTTCTGAAGGTGGATCTTGCTATGTAATAAAATTCTTTCTACTAAGATGTGGCATTCACAGTCACAACTAAACTTATCCTTTATGTTCAGTTTTCCAAGAAATCTCTTCACTTTCAAATTGACTTCAAACCTGCTAGCTGATTGGCTTAGGCAGATTGGTCACCGTTTATGTGACCAGCCTGGGATTTAATCCTCACTGGTAATTATTTTATCTTGAGATTTCTATTGGACAAAATGATAACTTATCGTCCTTATTTCCTTATGTTATTATGATGATTGTTTTCTAACCAACTCTGTGACCTCACAGTTAATCCGAATCCCATGTCTGAACACCATACTAGAATGATGTTTTTATTTCTCCGTTAATTCCCCGAATTAGACATTAATATTTTTTATCTGTAGCTAACAAAGTTGGAGGATATAAACAAAGTGGTCTATCTGGTGCACACAGCAAAGGTTCTTGTCTCTGGAATCCATCCTACCAAGAACACAATGGGCAGGCTACACTCTGTATATAGCTTCCTGATAGAAAATGGCTTCTCATCTTTATTAATACCATGTCACATTTTCATAGCCTCTAAGCTTAAATAAAAGTTGCGTGTTAAAGAAATGTAATATCATTTATGGATAAAGAACTTATCAAATCTTAATGTTTAGTATAAGGGGAGAGATATTTCCATACACAACTGACTTCTCGTGTAGTAATCCTACTGACAGCTGTCACTTTTAAGGCTCACCTTAACTTATCTGCAATATTAAAGGGAATGTACAGTCTTTTCACTGTTTCTTTAAAGAGGAATGTCAGTCCCCTTTTACATGGCTCCACCCTCCCATCTAACCTACCACCATTATGGTGCATGCACAGATGTACTGAAGACCTCTAACGAGCCTGTGGGTCCTGGCAGAGACCTTTGCCACTTCTGCACATGTGCAGAAAATTTCCTATGAATGAGCAAAGATGGTGACGTTTTGGGGCTTCCATAATAAAAATCTTTGTGCATGTGCAGATATGCCACAACTCAGTCATGTCCCTTTGCAGAAAAGAAAATCTCTTAAATTTAAAAAAGAATGTCTATCCAATTGTGAGAGAGGGGAGGGGAGAGGTCAGTTTTAATATTTTTATGTTGCTGGAAATGATCTGATCAATATACCGGTAGTCTTTAGAAGAGTAATTCATGTTTCTCTTTTGCCCATTGAGGGATGCCCCATTGGTTAAATTTATACCTTACCATATCTTACAAGGGAGGTGGACACTAATTAAGAGGCCAGTTCCATACAAACTATTACACCTTCTCTATCAAACATGCTCAATTTGAAGCATTCACCTTTTTTCCTTCCTCATTTGTAGTAAAAAAATATTTTTACATATCACGTAAAGTGGTTGTCACATTATGAACTTTCTAGTATCTCCTCGGATTCAAAAAGACATAGACTACAGTGTGTGTGTTTTTTGAAAATTATAATGCTAATTTCCTTTTCTCACAACACCACTGTGTGGTCACATGATCCCCCTCCGCTCTCCTTCCCCGATCTAAGGAGAGCCGTGGGATGGGCTGAGATTCCCCTCTGGTGCCAGCCAGCTTAGGAAGATCATGTGACCACACAGCGACTGTGTGAAAGATGGTATTTAGCATTATAATTTTCAAAAAACACACACACTTTAGTTAATAACTTTATAAATCAGAGGGGCATTCATGTTCCTGTGTTGGATATTGCAGTGGCAGGAGGGGAGGGATGGGGGGAGATTTGCTCTCACACTGACTAGGAAATGACAGGGAGAGACTCAGAACACATAGCAGTATGACAAAGGCACATAAACTGACCATGGTATCATGAATCAGCAGCCAGAAGCACTGTGCAATTTATCATGCTTTAAAGGAACAAGATTTTTTTTTTAAAGGTTATAACCGCTTTAAGTGAAAAATTATAGGGAATACCTCATAAGGCCGAGCACCCTGAACCAATGAACTACAAACGGTGTGCTGTAAACTTCTAAGGAGCAGCTGGTAGTGAGACCAAAGGTCTAATATTGTGTTAAAGAAATCAAATTTCATACAGCGCTCCAATAACCATATATAAATGCATCAACGATAAACGTGCGTAAAATCATATGTGAATTCATAAATACACAAATTAATCTTCAATCCACGTGAGTGATGAGAATCCTTGGTTATTGGAGCACGGAATGAAATATGATTTCTACAACCACTTTATTTCTGCTTTGGTGAACATCGGAGAAAAAGATTTTACAGCATGTTCCTTTTATAAGTTGGGTGTTAAAATAGTCCAAGCTGCAATTCACACACCAGTAACAAGGCCAGGCAGTGACAGTAAATTGTATAGCAAAGGCGACCATTCTTTATAAGGATTTTTTATCTTCCTCTAAACCAATTGCAGGTTTACATTTGCAAGATTTTTAACTCCTTTACTTTTGTCTTTTGGCATTGGCCTGTTTCAGTCAGACAATGCCAGTCTCTAATTGAGCTGTTTTCTTAGCTAAGCAATTATCATAAATTACAGATAAAAACAAGCTATTAAAATAAGCATGAACCAAAGATAATAAAACAAACATGACCCAAAATCATGAATGCAAGACTTCAGTGACTCAAAATATGAACTCACTGAAAACACACTATACATTCCCTTTAATAATCTGCTTATTTTTTTTCTTTTTTTTTCTTTTTTTACTATGCTGAGACCATCTATGCACAAGTCTGCAAATGTTATAAGTAGCTGTTTAACATCTTCTTTTATTAAGGTTATTGGCTGTTCAACGCTTGAATACTTTCTGTTGTAGTCAGTAACTAAAGTAGGATTTTTTTAATTGGGGGCTTTGGATATGTTATTAGACTGGACAGGCATAAGTGAGCGAGATGGTAACTGATCACAAAGCTGATGATTGTGCTACCCTGTTATACAGAATGGTATTTGTCAGGTTTAAGGTATAACATGGCCAAAAAAAACAGATGTAAATGCTTTCACCAAATGTGTATTGTGGTTTTGTCAAGATCTTTCTTATGAGAATGTTTTCAAAGCAATAAATTGGATTGAGATCCAACTAATCGTATCTATAAAGGCTGCAAAGCTCTGCTGTATTCAGGTGGGAAATTTAACATGCATCTATGTCATTGAGTTTTTTTATCTAATTAATGAGAAAAAATCCAACCTAATTTGTGCAGAGAAGTTCTCTTTTTAGTGAGTTGCAGTTCTTGCTGTACACGGTAGGGGGAGCTGCACACCTATCCCTGCAGAGATCCTGGCAAAGTCACAATACAGAGTATTTATGCTTGTGCTTCCTGTCAGCTGCATTTTGGAGTGTTTCCATGTGTCCTGTCTGCACAAAGTTTTGCATGGTATTCTATGCCTGTTGTACTCTCACTGTCTTTACTACTCTTCAGTGTTCTCCTCTCATCCTCATTACCAATTGCTTAAAGGTCCTCCTACAGGTCTTTTCTGTCTCTTACCTTTGCTGTAGTTCCCTCCCCATAACCAGCATTTTTTTTCCTTATCCTCCTAACCCCTTATCAGCCTTCTGACTTCTTGTTGGCGTCCTCTTCTATAGCGACCTCTTCTCTACTCTGTTCCACATTCCTCTTCTTTCTTTCTCTTTTTGTTTTTCCCTCTTATTCTTTCATTGGTCCTCCCTCCCTACTACTCCTCCCTCTTATCTTACATCCTACTGCCTCTCCCTCTTCTCTCTTCTGCTGCTCCTCCCTCTTTCTGTCCCTCCTGCTGCTCCTCCCTCTTTCTGTCCCTCCTGCTGCTCCTCCCTCTTTCTGTCCCTCCTGCTGCTCCTCCCTCTTTCTGTCCCTCCTCCCTCTTTCTGTCCCTCCTCCCTCTTTCTGTCCCTCCTCCCTCTTTCTGTCCCTCCTCCCTCTTTCTGTCCCTCCTCCCTCTTCCTGTCCCTCCTCCCTCTTCCTGTCCCTCATGCTGCTCCTCCCTCTTTCTGTCCCTCCTGCTGCCCCTCCCTCTTTCTGTCCCTCCTGCTGCCCCTCCCTATTTCTGCCCCTCCTACTTTCTGTCCCTTCTGCTGCTCCCCCCTCTTTTCCTACATCCTACAAATCTTCCCCCTTTTCCCTGCCACTACTTCTCCTCTCCTGTCATGCACTTTTCCTTCTTCTGCTCTGTTCCTTCTCCTTCTCTATTGATCTTTCTTCTGCCATTCCTCCCTCCATATACTCTGCAGTTCCACCATCCTTCTCCATCATTCCTCCTTCTGCCATTTCACTCACTTCCTCTGTCAGTCCCACCCTCCTCTTCCTCTGCCATTCCATTCCCTCCCCCTCCTTTGCCATTCTTGACTTTTTTCCTTCCTCTGTTTCATTACTCATTGTCCTTATACACCAGTCTGTCTTTCTTCTCTGCTCTTTCTCCCTCCTCATCTCTTCTGCTGCTCCTCCCTCCTTCTTGTCTTGTATCCTACTTTTCCTGCACCATTCTTCCCTCCTTCTCCATTGTTTTTCCCACTGCCTTTTCCTCTGGCGTTCTACCCGATTTCTCCTTTGCCATTCTATATTCTTTTTCTGCCTCCACTGTTCTTCCCAATTCCTTCTTCACAGTTCCTTTCTCCCTCTGGTCCTTGTTCTTAATTCTTCTTCTCGCCATGCCTCCCTCCTTTCCTCCTCCTCCACTGTTAAGGTTGCTGTACACTAATAGATTTTTAAACAAATGTTCATAGGAAATTTCTCATTCGCATTTGATGACTTAACGAATGTCAAAGATGGTTTGCTTTTAACATTCACTTTTTGAATCAGTGTAATTTCCCTGAACAAAAATCACATGCTGTGTTAGGCCCCATGTACACGGGACGCTGCTAAACGTACGTTCAGAGGCGTCCGTTCAGTTTTTAGGCAAGGCCGCGGCTTCGGCCTAGTCTGCAGCGTCCAGCCTCACGGACTAGGCCAAAGCCGCGGCCTCGCCTAAAAACTCCTGCCGGCAGCTCCTCAGGACCGGCGCGGTGTCCATAAAAAAAAAAAACAACCTTGATTCGAATAGTAAATCAAGTTGTTTATAATAAAAATAAATCGCAGAATTTTTTAGGGGAAAAAAAAAATTACCCAGCTGTAGTTCAGGGGCAGTTGAAAAAAACATCCAACTGCCTCTGAACGTACGTTTAGCAGCGTCCCGTGTACATGGGGCCTAACACAGCATGTGATTTTTGTTCAGGGAAATTACACTGATTCAAAAAGTGAATGTTAAAAGCAAGCCAATTTTGACATTCGTTAAGTCATCAAATGCGAATGAGAAATTTCGTATGAAAAACTCCTGCCGACAGCTCCTCAGGATCGGCACAGTGTCAGCGCCGGTCCTTAATCGATTTGACCTACCAACTCGATTTTTTTATTGAATCGACAGCCCTACTCTGAACTCATTCAATGTTATCCTATGTGACCATGTACACAGTCTCGTTTATTGCAGTTTTTAGGCAGTTGCGTTTCTTTGAAAGCAAAAAAATGGGTTCAGAAGATTTCCACGTTTCAGACACCCTAACGCAACTAAACGCAGTAACCCGCGTTTAGCCAGGTTGCGTTTAGCCGTTTTTGGGCATTTTAAAAAAATATATATATTTTTTGATTGAAACGCTTCTTAACCCCTTAACGCCCGCCGCAAAATTTACGTCCGCAAAATGGCACGGACAGGCAGATGGGCGTATATATACATCCCTGCCTTCTAACGGCTGGGGGGTCCGATCGGGACCCCCTCCGCGGCGGGCGGATTCCCTCGGGGAGCGATCCGGGACGACGGTGCAGCTATTCGTTTATAGCCGCTCCGTCGCGATCACTCCCCGGAGCTGAAGAACGGGGAGAGCCGTACGTATGGCTTCCCCGTGCTTCACTGTGGCGGCGTGTCGATCGAGTGATCCTTTTTATAAGGGAGACTCGATCGATGACGTCAGTCCTACAGCCACACCCCCCTACAGTTGTAAACACACACTAGGTGAACCCTAACTCCTACAGCGCCCCCTGTGGTTAACTCCCAAACTGCAACTGTCATTTTCACAATAAACAATGCAATTTAAATGCATTTTTTGCTGTGAAAATGACAATGGTCCCAACAATGTGTAAAAATTGTCCGAAGTGTCCGCCATAATGTCGCAGTCACAAAAAAAATCGCTGATCGCCGCAATAGCAGTAAAAAAAAAAAAATTAAGAAAAATGCAATAAAACTATCCCCTATTTTGTAAACGCTATAAATTTTGCGCAAACCAATCGATAAACGCTTATTGCGATTTTTTTTTACCAAAAATAGGTAGAAGAATATGTATCGGCCTAAACTGAGGAAAAAAAAACATTTTATATATGTTTTTGGGGGATATTTATTATAGCAAAAAGTAAAAAATATTGAATTTTTTTCAAAATTGTTGCTCTATTTTTTTTTATAGCGCACAAAATAATAACCGCAGAGGTGATCAAATACCGCCAAAAGAAAGCTCTATTTGTGGGGGAAAAAAGGACGCCAATTTTGTTTGGGAGCCACGTCGCACGACCGCGCAATTGTCTGTTAAAGCGACGCAGTGCCAAATTGTAAAAACGCCTTTGGGCATTTAGCAGCATATTGGTCCGGGGCTTAAGTGGTTAACACAAACACGGCTAAACGCAGCATGTAAACGTGGCAAAACGGACGTTTCAAACGTGGGTTACTATCTGTGAAGTTTAATTATTTAGGAACAGTTGTAAAAGCGTCCTGTGTACATGGAGCCTTAGAAATGTGTTTGAGAAAATTGTTCCATCCTGCGCCTTCAAATTTTACCTTAATTGGGGTCAAAACAAATGTCGAGTTACCCCATTAATGATTACGAAATTGAATGAAAATTCTTTAAATTACATATTTTGCGCATAATTCTACTAGTGTATGGCCAGCTGTACTCTTTTCTCCTACTCTGCCATTTTTTTTATTTTTTATTGTTCCTTGCCATTCCTTCTTCTCTTCTACTGGTCTTCTTTTCTTCTTCTTCTCTGCCGCTTCTCCTTCTCTGACATTCCTCCTCCTCCTAGCTCCTCTGCATTCCTCATTCCTTCTCCCCTTCAACTTCTCCTCCCTTTCCATTCCTGCTTCCTTCCATTCTTTTCTCCTTCTGCTACTTTCCTCTAGTTCCTCCTCTTCATCCTCTGGAGTTACTCCCCTCTTCTCCCTATTGTATGATTCTTCCCTCCTCACTTTGTAACTTGTCTCTCTGCTTACCTTTCTGACTCTTGCTTTCTGTCTTTGGTTGGCAATGCAATAACTCTCTTCACAATTCCTTATTGTAGACTATTGGGGAGAGTCATATTACAGTGACCTCATCGATTTGCACCTGGGTGGTATGTATGCCCAAATCACACCCTAATACTAACTTGCACCCCCCAAATCTCTTACTCCCTCCTCTCTCCTATGAGTTTTACCCCTGCAATACTGAAACAACAAGAAGAAACTGTATTTATTGGTAGGCTGGGGCAAGGCTACATTTCAGTACTGTGTCAGATTGCCAAATTTAAGCCATGACCAGATTGTTGATCTGTGCATTTTTTTCTGTGATTAGTTTGTTTGTTCGTTTCACTGCATTGCTTGATAGGGTAGACATCCACTACAGACCACCAGGTGTGGGCACTGGCCTGCCCACCAGTCAGGGAACTGTAAGGTACATATCTCTGGGAATTTGCTTGATCTGCCTCGTGAATTAGCCCCAAACCCAGAGTATACGTTCACTTTGCTGGTCCAGATCTAAGATCCATCATACAAGATTACAAATTCAAGCATTTCTCTACATCCAAGATCTTTGCTTGTTTCTCTTGAAGCTGAGCACACACACACATCGCCAGCTGATGGCATAATCATCTCTCTATTTATCAAGTGTTTAGTGTGAAGATCTGCCTGATTAGATATAAATTCAACGGGCCAGATTCACAGTGAGAGTACGCCGGCGTATCTACTGATACTCCGGCGTACTTTCAAATTTGCTGCGTCGTATCTTTAGTTTGAATCCTCAAACCAAGATACAACTGCTTCTGGCTTCGATCCGACAGGCGTACGGCTTCGTACGCCTTCGGATCGTAGGTGTAATACTTCGGCGCCCGCTGGGTGGAGTTTGCATCGTTTTCCGCGTCAGGTATGCTAATTAGCTGTTTACGGCGATCCACGAAGGTACGCGCGTTCGTCGCATTCTCTTACGTCGTCGCTAGTCGGCTTTTCCCGGCGTATAGTTACGGCTGCTATTTCATGGCTTATATTTAGACGTCCCATGTTAAAGTATGGCCGTCGTTTCCCAATAGGAAAGGACGTAACACACGTCGCCGTTCAAAAAATTACGTCGGTGCGACGTCATTTTGCGCAAAGCACGGCGGGAAATTACAAAACGGAGCATGCGCAGTATGTTCGGCGTGGGAACGCGCCTAATTTAAATGATACACGCCCCATTTGAATTAGGCGGGCTTGCGCCGGACGGATTTACACTACGCCGCCGCAAGTTTACAGGCAAGTGCTTTGTGAATCAAATGTACATGAATCTGGCCCAAAGATTGCACTATTAAATAAAAATGTGGCCAACCTACAGGCATGAGTTAATAGCTTTGGGCAGTGAGCTGTTGTTTATGGGAGATACAGTAAGAAACTGTATCGTCCACCCACCCCTTCTTCTTGAAGGGCTGGTTTACACCAGATGCAGCCCAGTCTGTTTTTATTCTGCATCAAAAACGCATGCATAGTGTTATACATGTATTCCAATGGCCCTAGTTTACACCAGTGCATTGTAGTGCAGTAAACAAAAGTAACGCATGCTGCATTTTTTCTATATGGAACACATTTGGAACGTGGGAAAAAATGCTTTGAAAATGCACATATCCTCAATTGAGATGAACAAAAAAGGAGGGAAAAAAACGCACCGGACAGCGTCAAAAGGGCACAGGAGCGCATCAAAAATGCCCATGCAGAGATGCACCCAGAACACAGAGCATTTTAAATGGCCAGTGTCCACAAAAGTAATTTCCTGATAATCATACACTACAGAACACAGGCTTCTTGACACCGTTGTGACTGGAATATATGCAGCTACCTTTAGGTTACTGGACACTAGCTAAAGAAAGACTGCAGGGACAATTACCGTTATAACCCTTCACACTCTCAGCTAGACTCTTTTTTTTTTTTTTTTTTTGCTAGTGTCCTCATGCAATAGACCACTTCTCTCTGAAAAAAGGATACCATCTTCTATGGAGGTTTCTCTTTCACTCTCTGATTTCTTCCACAATGGTCTTTTCATCACTAGGCTGCACCAGAGCCACTCTGTTGATAATGTGGCTTTGCACTGGTTTCTGCACTGGGCACTGCTCTTGGCACATAGTGGAGTTTGCCACAGGGTGCTTTACAGGTCCAAAGTTTTGGTCTGCCTGTTGCAGTGTCAAGTCTCTGTAGACCCATGTTGGGGTATGCCCACCACAGAGGGCAAAGCCAATTCCCCTTATTACTGCTACTAACCTGGTGAATACAGAGCAGAAGTCCTTTAAACTTTTCATCCCAGGGTGCCCATTTATTTTCCCTTTTTTGGGTGGGAAAAGACTATCCTTCTGATGGCACAGTTAGGCATTCCAGAAAGGCTGGGGTTAATGGCGTTTTGTCCTGCTTGAGGGCGCCTGGTCTGACCCTGTTGTGCCATGCACTCTCATATTCAATAGTTCTATACTGCGCAGCTTTGGAGTTGTAGCACACAAACGGCACACAATTTTCGGCCAACAAACATGAACGTAGTGACGTACTACGTGGTTTTTCAGCTCTTGAGCGCCACCCTCTGCTAATGTCGCGTTTGGTGAGCATTTATTTCGAGCATGCATGTTTGTACTTTGGACTTTCGTCTGACGAACTTGTGTGCACACGATCGGAAAATCTGACAACAGACCGTTGTCCACAGAAAATTTTAAAGCCTGCCATCTAACATTTGTCCACGGAAAATCCAACAACAGTTGTCCGATGGAGCGTACAAGCAGTCGGATTTTTGGCTAACAGTCTGTCAACACACAGTCAGAAAATCAGATTGTGTGTACGAGGCTTTAGTGCCCTTTCCTCTGATAGTTGCTTGCATTCTGACTCCCTTTCCTTCCTCTGGTCATTCAGCCACTTCAGCCTCCTAATTTCTTTCTAAAGAGGAAAGCTGGGTGATCAGCATCACCGTTTTGTTGCTCTTCCCTTTGGCCTTTTGGCCTTTCCATGGCCCCCCTAGGTTTTCATCAAGGTGCTTGCCCCAGTTTTAGTTCTACTCTGTTCTCAAGGGATTCTTATTGTTGAATACCTAGATGATCTCCTGTTAAGGGACCCGTTCTCCCTGTCACTAACAGCCAACATTCAGAAGATGGTACAGATTCTACAGAGATTTGGTTCTAGAAGTCATCACTGGACCCATTTTAAATTGTAGTACCTGGCTCTGATGCTGGACAAGACTTTGTCTAGAAACTTTCTACCTCAGGGCAAACTTGCCTACCTTTGTTCTCATGCCAGGACCCAGTTAAAGCCCTTGAATGGTGCTTACATGAAGGTCTTGGGTTTTATGGTGGCCTCCTTTGAGGTGATGTTATATGTACAGTTTCATTCCAGACCATCAATGCGTCTGAATTCCAAGACCAGGCTCTCCCTAAAGCATTGGATTTCCCATCTGATGCTGAAGTTGGGTAAAGCTTTTCCTTACCAGTCGTGGGAAGTTCTTACGGCTAATGCCAGCTTGTCAAGCTAGGGAGCAGCCTTGTTGATGCAGGGAACATGGTTGTCAGAAGCTTGACTTCCAATCAACATTCTCTAATTCAGGATGATTTGGTTGTCCCTTTAATGCTGGACTTCTCTATTGTGACAACACCCTATGCGAATACAGTCAGACAATTCCACGGCCATCAGACTTGATCCTTTCTTGTTGGCAGGTAGCGTTTCTTAGTCGGCGCGTGAACCTGTGAAAATCGGTTCTCCATTCAGGGTTCTTTCAGGCACTTTCCACAGGTGTGGACCTCTTGCCATCCAGATTAAACAACAAAATGTAGAGATTTGTTCCCAGGTCCAGGGACCATTGGGCTTTCAGTGTACCCTCTGGTAATCACTTTGATCTGATCTACACCTTTCCACCCCTCCATATTCCCTGTTGACTATTTTTCAGGATTGAAAAGGAAGTCATCTTGGTGATCCTCTGCACCGAATCGGCCCAGGCCAGTGTGGTATTCAGACATATTTAAACCCCTGGTAGATACTCCATGGGTCCTTCTAGTCCTTCTGTTCCAAGAGCTAGCGTTCCATTCTGCTTCTCGATCACTGGCTTTAACAACATGAGTGTTGAACCCACAGTCCTGAGGGAAAGGAGCCTTTTAGATTCAGTCGTCCCTAACCACTTGAGGGGTAGGAAGTCGACTTCTCATAAAGTCTACTATCGGAAAATGGGACATTTGCTGTCCTTCCTCCAGTCTGATCTGGACCAAAAATTCTGTTTGAGACCTTTGGTGTCTTACTGTCTACTTAAGGCCTTTATTCCAAGAGTAGCTCACATTCATTCCCCCTGTATCCGCGTGGGATCTCAGTCTGGTTCTCTCAGCTCTACAGAAGCTTTCTTGTGGCTATCACCTCTACAAAGACAGTCTGTGTTTTAGTGCCCTTATCCTGTAAAGCCTTTCCTAATGTTGCAGACGGATAAGGTTTCTTTCTCTCAATGGTGATATCTGCCTTCTACCTTAATTATGATATCGTTTTTCCTCACCTATTTCCTTCTCCAAAGCATCCTAGAGATTTCTCGACACTGTATGAATGTGGTGCACCCGGTGACAGTTTATCTGAACTACTGTCACCACTGCTTCCTGAAGGTTGTCACAAGAGTTTCTTTGCCTCTTGCGCTACCATTTCTTTTTTTTACCCAAGCTCATTCAGGTTAAGGTTAAAGCCTCCTCTGATGCCATTTTTGGGCATAAGGTGCTCTCTGAAACTATCGAGCCCTTCCTGGCCTTTTTAATATGTGGGACCGTTGGAATTGTTTGCTTTGTTGCCAGCCCCTGAGTTGGATTGCTTTTGAGTGCACCAGTCATATTGACATAAAATAGCCCGTGCTCTGTACTGTTAAATCAGGAAATACGTTTATTTTTTTTAACTTGGCGGTAAAATCCCTTTCCTGGAGTACAGTACAGGGCTCTCTCCACTGCTTTCTACAAAAGTGAAGGAGTGGGAGGGGATGTCTCTGCAGCCTTTCTTCTTCCCAGTGTTCAGTCTCCTGAAGTTAGCTGCATGTAACTCAATCATAATGATTTCAAAAAGCATGTGTCTTGTGCTGTACTCCAGAAAAATGTGTTTTAATGGAAGGTCAAAAACCCTGCTATTTCAGTTAAAGATGGAGTCTGGTGTTCTAAGACATTAATTTACTTCCTGTGTATCTGTCTCTGAACTCTTGGCTCTACTCTTGCCTGAGGAAAGAAAGAACTGTGTAAGCTCCGAGTCACTCTGATCAGAGCTTACACTTGTCGTAGGATTCCACTGGGCCATAAACAAGCACTGTCACATAAGAGGAAGGAGAGTACATCATATGTTCCCCCATGCCTGGATGTATTGTGTGTTTTCTTACATTTGCTGAATGGGGAGCGTAAAAAAAATATCCACATGTAGCTAGTTGAGCTGCCAATAAAGTGAACCTGTTGCACAGCACTAGTTTGCTTTAAGTGGTCCCACCACTGGTATTGCACTAGTCAAGCAGGCAGTGCAGGAGCCCCTTTACAACAGCCATGGAATGTGTCAGACCCGAAAACTCAGCACATCTATTTCACAACTGCAGTCCCTGAGAGATGTAAAAACCTGTTAGGTGTTCAACTCGCTGCCAAACTTAGGTGAAGTAATCCTTTTACCCGCATCGTAATAATCTTCACAGGGACATAGCAGAGCCATGGAGTGTGATCTCATTTCAGAGGTAAATGTGTAACTGGAACTTCAAATACACGAAATAAGGATTTTTGTTAGCTTTGGAAATTCCAAAACATTTGTGATGTTTTTGTAATATGTGTCTATGCATTGTTGTGAGTCTTACTGGTCAACACGCAATAAATATGAACTTCCCGTTCTTAAGTGATTGTTAGATGGGGGTCACCGTATCGGGAGCACCAAGATAGGTGAGGTGGGACATGTCAGTGCAGGCTGCTGTAAAGTCACATAAAGATAATTATCACATAAAGGTTATATGGTGTTACACACATGGGATTATGGAACTAAACAATCTCATTCTGTTTCAGAGTTTATATCAAATATATGGTTTTATAACAATGTACAATCCAGGTGAAGTGTGGCTGTTTTATTAATATCCAATCCCCTCCCCGTATGTGTTTTTTATGTTTTATTTTATAAATGTTGCTGTGTCTTCTCTTTGTAAGAGATGGGTTCATGTTAACACTGTGATAAATTGTAATATTAACCAATCAATTTGTTGCACCTTAGGCAATATAAAGTTCTGTGCAATGTTTTTGATTACATAAAAGTTGACACCATATCTAGGAGAGGGTGCTGTTCTCACCTTCCCAGGGGTTGGGTTGAGTAGTCAGTGAAGGTTTCTGTTTTTCTGGCCTGTTTCTGGGTTGATTTTCCTACTTTTTCTTCTTGTTGTTTCCTGCTCTCACTCTGTGTCCTTTTTGCTTTCTTCCTCTTCTGTCACCCTACCCTTCCCTCATACACACTGCCTTCTCCGCTTCCACACCTCTTTCTGCTCCCCTCTTCCCCACCCATGGCTCATTCTTTGAAGTTGATCCCATTGTGGGGACTCCACGGCGTAGACCTATCTCCTTCTGTCCCTGTTGTGCCCACGAAGGTAAAGTAGCTTTCCTCTGCGGCTGGCATCCCATTATTACCTCCAGCTCATTATGGTAGACCTCTGACCCCCTCCCTCCAATCCCCCCCAAGCTCCATTATCACTCCACCGCTTCTAATGATTGCTGCATGACTGTGAGCTGGCGTAAAGCGGAATCTGAATCCGGGGCACAAAATCAACATCGATAAAGCGAGAGGGGTATTGAAATGGGGGTGAACTGTTGGATGCAGCAGTTTTTGTATATACTGTCTGCTTTCATCATTATTTTTTATCAAAATAAACAAATCATCTGTCTGCAATGGAGGTATTCTCTAGGTTGCTGAGATTAAAAGTTAGATTTGAAAACAAATCAACAACCTTCCTATTTTATAAACAGTTTTCAAACATTTTAAGGTTTGAGTAAACCTTAAAGGTTTACTAAAGGGAAAAAAAAATGTTTTCTTTAAAATAACAAACATGTTATACTTGCCTCCACTGTGCAGTTCGTTTTGCACAGAGTGGTCCCGATCCACGTCTTCTGGGGTCCCTCGGCGGCTGTCTCTGGTCCTCCCCACAAGAACTCGCCACATTCATGCGAGAGAGCGAGTATCACTCGGCCCCGCCCCTCGGTGCGCCGCGTCACTGGATGTGATTGACAGCAGCGTAAGCCAATGGCTGCGCTTCTCTCAATCCATCCACTCTAGCCAATCTGGCGCTGAAGAGGATCTCGGGACCGAGTGTGGGACTTTCGCCGGGTCAGGTAAGTAAAACGGGGGCTTGGGGGGGGGGGGGGGGGCGGCATCATCAGATGTTTTTTCACCTTAATGCATAGATTGCATTAAGGGGGAAAAAAAATGTCCTTTACAACTAGTTTAACTGAAAGACATTAGTTTGCTGTTTGCAATATGTATTATAAACCATTTATTTAATTTGTTAATAACATTTTCAGTTCTGCTTGTTTCCCATGGCCTTTTTGCAGCCACCCCATGCACTCATGGATTCCAAGGATGGCTGCAAGGCATTTCTCAGGGCAGGTTTCCCGATGGTGACAGCAGTGGACATGCTTGCATACAAGGTCACTTGTAGTCTCCATCAGAAGCTTGTATGACAGGGTGACAACGCAAGAGCACATTTAGGAGACAGGAAAGAGTGTTGTCATCCTATAACAGAAAGTGCCTGAGCTTGGATTTTCATGGCAGGACCACTTAGAATTATTTTAATGATTGTGTT
This sequence comes from Rana temporaria, assembly GCF_905171775.1. Classification (NCBI taxonomy): domain Eukaryota; kingdom Metazoa; phylum Chordata; class Amphibia; order Anura; family Ranidae; genus Rana; species Rana temporaria. The sequence goes on along the minus strand of NC_053491.1, from coordinate 363,038,571 downwards.
TATATCAACTTTATCATTATGACTGTGAAAATTTGCAGGTTGTAAATATCAGGATTCAGGTTGCCCTTCTATCATTTCTTCAATAAAATGTATGGTACTGGAAGAGAAAAAACTGGGGCAAAGGTTTTTTGGTTTGTGAATTTATGGTGACAAAAAAATATTTTAATTGTATAGTACAGGACACAGGATATGCGGCTACTTTTAGGTGATTGGATAATGGCAAAAGCTTTGCAGGGAATGTCCCCTAGTGCATATGACCCCACTCGTATTGTACGTTTTCTTGTGTTCTGGAGAAGTTTCTACACAAATCCTTTTTTTTTTTTTTTTCTAATTCACATCTTCAACTGACGCTTCCATCCAGTTCCTGGATCAGTTGCCCTTGGTTTACATCTTGGGAACCAGACCTGGAGCAGAGCTGGCCTGTCATGTTTGCATTCGGTGCTCACCCTGGCATGTGGTGTAATGAGTATAGTTAGCCATAGGGTGCTATACAGGTCTAGGGCCATAATCTATTCTTTGGCACGCAGACCCTTAAGATCCCTTCAGGGTAATGCCCTCTGTGATTGGTGAAGTTTGGTCCCCTCTGGGAACCTGCAGCTTGAATAAGGTAAGGCAGAGTTTCCCTGTAATTGTGTCCTGTTACATGTGGGGTGTTATTTCACATAGTGTGTCATCCCAGTCTGTAAATGTGTCTACTAAATTGATGGAGGGTAACCTTTACCTTTCTGGATCTGGCAGGGGTTGTTCACAAGCAACATTGCTGCTTAGGCGGTGAGGTAGTTTCAAAGGCCATTCTGCTGCTCACTACCTACTTTTCCAGAGACACAGGACATTGGTCAGTCTCATTCCGCCTTAATTTTGTGAGTACCCCACAGAGGATCCCCTCACTTCACCCAAAAGGCAAATTTAAGCTCATTTGCAGCCTCTGGCACTTTTCTGCAGGGAAAGGGGGGAACAGGACCTGGTTTTGACGGGTACCTGCTCCCACTTCTGTCTCAGATCTCAGCAGCAATTTGAGCCGGAAGTTCGCCCTTAACCCGCAATCACAGGTCCCAGAGGACTGTGGGACCATTCACAAGGTGCAGCGCATGCGCAGTAGTAAACCGGCTGTGAAGCCGCAATGCTTCACTTTTTGTTTCCCTTCAGATGCCGGTGCCTGCACCCGAAGCCGATTGAACAATCTGCTTGGGTGAGGACATCGCTGGATCCAGGCAGGTAATGTCCTTATACTAAATGTCAGCAGTTACAGTATTTGTAGCTCCTGACTTTTAATTGGGGGGAGCCTGGAGTTCCCCTTTAAAATGCTGACGCTTGCACCCAAAGCTGATTAAGGAATCTGCTCGGGTGAGGACATCGCTGGATCCCTGGACAGGTAAGTGTCCTTATATTAAAAAGTCAGCAGCTTCAGTATTTGTAGCTGCTGACTTTTTTTGGGGCGCCTGGAGCTTCTAGTGCCAATTTCGTCAATACATTTTTTTATTCAAAGTTTTCGTCAGTGGCATTTTTACAGTGACGGAAACAAAAAAAAGCGAATTTTTGTTCACTGACGAAAACTATGACGAAAATCTAATCTGTCCCAGCAAGCGACTGTGTGCACCGCGAGACAAGAGCAACAGTGTGCATTACAGAAAGCCAGGCCTCCAGAGTCCCACTCCCAAATCCTGAGACGACCCCCAGCCAGGCAGCCACATCCTGAGCAGAGCAGACTGTGAGTGTGTACATTAAAATTACAGCAGGCCTGAGGCCTCCCCTCAGACCACCATCCAGCACTGTGTGTGCATTACACAGGCCGCCTCTGACCACTGGCAGTGGCATCCAGGGCACTGTGCATTACAGGTCATGCCTCAAACGACCACCATCCAGCACTGTGCAGCATTACAACAGGCCTCCTCTGACCACAGGCATCCAGGGCACAATGCATTACAGGCCATCCCTCAGACCTGCCTGAGACCACTGTCCAGAACACTCTGTAGTCTTACAGACCTCCTCAGAGCACTCTGCAGCTTTACAGGCCTCCTCAGACCATCCAGAGTGACTAAATCTGAATCTGTGAGTTTGTTCAACCACTAAAATCACACGGCTCTGAACAGAAAAGCCAAATGATGAGATGGACGTTGGCACACCTAGTCCAGGTGCTTTGGCTCAGGATGTCCCTCCCACATCCAGAAACGAACCACAAATGTACATAGAAGAGCCGGCACCACTGGAAATTCAGTCTTCAGTTTTATTGTTGTCTTATGACCAGGAAAAAAAGAACAAGCAGATGCATTTTGGCACGGAGGCCTGCATGCAGAGAATGCATCTGCATGTTCTTTTTATCATGCTCATAAGACCACAATAAAATTGAAGACTGAATTTCCAGTTGTGCCGGCTTTTCTATGTGAATTTTGTAAGTTATGTCATGTTTGTGTCCACTAATAATCATTCTTGTTAAATATTGTTTAGATAATTTCTAGGTGGGGGTGGGTCTGTCAGGTAGGCCCGGATTTCTAACAGCAGCCTCAGCTTTCATGCACATGCCTGGATCGAGTTTAGGTACTTATAAAGGGGGGCTGCAGGGGGGGAGCTACTTGCAGAAGGCTTTTTACCATACTGCATACAATGCAGTAAGGTAAAAAAAAATTCTGCCTTTGCAACCACTTTAACGGCTTCCGGACCAACCCGCCGTAGTTAGACTGCGACAGGCTGGCTCCCCTGCGCGAGCCATCGTAGCTGTACGTCGGCTCTTAAGACACCTCCGGCGGCGCGGGCGTGCCTGAAGCATGTCCCCGTAGCCGGTGCAAGTGCCCGCCGGTCGCGATGACCGCCGGGCACCCACGATTGCTCATTAGAGCGAGAACGGGGAGCGAGGAGACTGATCGTGTGTTCATACAATGTATGAACACCAATCAATCTCTTGCCCTAGTCAGTCCCCTCCCCCTGCAGTTAGAACACACATTAGGAAACACATTTAACCCCTTCCCTGCCAGTGACGTTTTTACAGTAATCGGTGCATTTTTATAACACTGACCGCTGTACAATTGCCAATGGTCCCAAAAATGTGTCAAAAGTGTCCGATGTGGCCACCATAATGTCACAGTCCCGATAAAAATCGCAGCCACCATTACTAGTAAAAAATAAATAATAAAAATGCCATAAATTTACCCAAAAATATGTAGACTATACATTGGCCTAAACTGAGGAATTTTTTTTTTAATTGGGATATTTATAGCAAAAAGTAAAAGATATTGTGTTTTTTTTTTTTTTTTTCAAAATTGTCGTTCATCGTTTATAGCGCAAAAAATAAATACCACAGAGATTATCAAATACCACCAAAAGAAAACTCTATTTGTGGGAAAAAAAGGACATCAATTTTGTTTGGGTGCAGCATCGCACGGTCGCGCAAGAAATGGTCTGGTCATTCAGCAGCCAAATCTTCCAGGGCTGAAATGGTTAAACTGTTTGGCTTTAGAATAACTTTAGAGTTCCTTCACACTGTCCTGCAATTTTGCTAAAGCACAACAGTTTTTGTGCAGGTTAGCTATGTTTTACCATAGATTTTCCTGCATGCTGCCTCTTTGGCGAACTTTCTGAAACTGCACGAAAACTGCAGGACGTCATAAAAGTCTATGGGAAAGCACAGCTAAGCCACAAGAAACCCCCAGATTAGCTGCCCTTTGCCAAAAGCGCAGTGTGAAGCATCTCCTTTACTTAATAAACTTTAGCGCGTTAGTCTGGTAGTTTTGCACGATATCATGGAGGTGGATTCTGGCTTGTCGGAAGAAGGAAAGATACATTGGGGTTTATTTACTAAAGGCAAATCTACTGTGCACTTGAAAGTGCAGTCGCTGTAGATCTATGGGGGACATACAAGAAAAATAAAAAACGCATTGCACAGCAGTGTTTGTCTTATATTTTTGGACAAGATTTTTACACTTTTTGAGCTTGGTTCACTGTGTATTGGTTTCAGTGGGTGTTTATACTTTATTATATTGGTATTTGGGGATTTATAAGGGTGGTAACATATATTTTGTCCTCTGTGTCTGTTCAGGAGGGACTGACAGCACTGCAGAGAGCAGACAACACAAAGTGTTTTCATTATTAAATACAAGTGAAACCTTGGATTACGAGCATAATCCGTTCCTGGAGAATGATCGTAATCCAAAGCACTCGCATATCAAAGCGAGTTTCCCCATAGAAGTCAATGGAAACGAAAATAATTTGTTCCGTATTGACTTCTATGGAATGCAATACCGCGTGTGGCCAGAGGTAGGGGGGCGCCGGAAAGGCTCGGGGACAGCTCGGCTGAACTCGGAAAGGTTCGGGAACTGAGTATTTCCGAACGGCTCCGGCGCCCCCCCACCTCAGGCCAAATGCGATACTGCACATCACTGTGGCTTGAATCCTGCTTGTTTTGCGAGACAACACTCGCAAACAGAGTCAGGCAGGACTTAAAAAAAACAAAACAAAAAAAAAACAGTGCTCGTATTGCGAAACGTAATGTCTGATAACTTGTATAGATAAATTTGTCTTCAATGAGTTGTTCTGTGCACCTACCCACATGCTGGCCAACTATCCCTCTGACCAATTTTACAACCTATGCTGGTCTCTAGGGGATGGCTGGGGTACAGTTGGGGAAAAGCTCTGTAGAAAATGATGCCAAAATCATTCATTATTCAATCAATTGTGCCGGCCAATTTTTCTGCTCAGGTAAAACTGTTCCTAGAAAATGCAGCTTAGTGGTCACTTGGCGGAAAAAGGCGAAGGAAACAAACTCGGAAAAAATGAAAATAAATAAAAATAAAAAAAGTTAATAAAGCAGATGGTTTGTTCAGTAGAACCCATCTAAATTCCAGGTGTTTGGTCATTCTGGATGACAGATCTGTCTTCATATGGATCACCCACCCAAAACTGCAGGAGGTGTACCTGGCTTTTGTAAAACATTTGTGCTCCTGCAGATAGCAGTTCAAATGGCTGGGTGGGTTCAGGTTCCCGCTTGGCACCGCCCCTCTCCTGTGTGCGTAACTTTAAGCAGACCCTCCCCCATTCAGCTTTGTGTTTTTGGTTTGCTGCATTGTTTCCCGTCTGTCCTGTTTTCCCGCTCTGACGCTGCGCTTTTCTCGTAGGGATGGGCAAGAAGGATGACCCCAAACTGATGCAGGAGTGGTTCCGCCTTGTGCAGGAGAAGAACGCGCTGGTTAGATATGAGTCTGAGCTGATGATATTGTAAGTTACCATTTGCAGGTTTTGAACATGCAGCATAATTATCAATAATCTAAGTTTTGACCAGCAGAAGTTTTTCAATTTTCTCCCTTAATGCTGGGAATAGCACATTTATCTCCTGATTAGTTTTATACTAGTAGCAGACGTCCTCTCAGTCCTCCTTGCTGCCACTTCTGAATAAAACATGGGGAGATTTACTAAAACTCAGAATCTGGTGCAGCTGTGCATGGTAGCCAATCAGCTTGTAACTTAAAGCGGTCCTCCACCCTAAAGTGGAGTCCCGCTGATCGGAACCCTCCCCCCCTCCGGTGTCACTTTTGACACCTTTCAGGGGGGAGGGGGGTGCAGACACCTGTCTAAAGACAGGTATTTGCACCCACTTCCGGCCACACGATACGGGCGAAAGACGGGCATTCCGTCACATCCCGTCTGTCGCCCGTTGTGTGCTGGGAACACTCGGCTCCCAGCACACAGCGTGTGAGCCAATCGGCGGGCGCAGCGCGACTCGCGCATGCGCCGTAGGGAACCGGGCAGTGAAGCCGCAGCGCTTCACTTCCTGGTTCCCTCAGCGTGGATGGCGGGGGAGCAGCAGAGTGACGAGCGATCGCTCGTGCTCTGCTGCGATCGGCGCTGGACTCCAGGACAGGTAAGTGTCTTAATATTAAAAGTCAGCAGCTGCAGTATTTGTAGCTGCTGACTTTTAATATTTTGTTCCCATGGCACATCCGCTTTAAGCTTGTTCAATTAAAGTGATTGTAAAGTCTAGTTTTTTTCCTATAAAACTAACAAACATGTTATACTTACCTGCTCTATTGCAGTAGATATGCACAGAGCAGCCCGGATCCTCCTGTTCTAGGGTCCACCTTCGGTGCTCCTGGCCCCTCCTTCCTGGTAAGTGCCCCCACAGCAAGTAGCTTGCTATGAGGCACCCAAGCCATGTCTATTCAGACACCAAGACCCAGCCCCGCCCCCTCTCTCCCCTGATTGGCTAGCTGACTGTGATTGACAGCAGTGGCAGCCAACAGCTGAGACACCCGTAGACATCGCTGGATAGAGGGGACCTCTGATAAGTGTTAGGGGGGCTGATGCACACAGAAGACTCCTTTAAGCTTTGACAGTAAAACCTGGATGCTGTTTCTTTACACAGCTGCACCAGATTTTGCACTCCCATGGCGTCCATGCAATTACTACTTTTTAAATGTTCAGTGGGTGGGACTGCCTGCTCGGTGTTCACATGACAGTGGGTGTGCAAAAAGCCAGACAATGACATGAGACATTTTTACTGTATTCACAAGCAAACTGTCTTTGATTAGCGTCATTTTACGGTGATAATCCACTTTCTACAAATCTTATAGTTAAGAGTCACTGCTGCACTGTGTCTGAGCACTTTGTAGCCACCATCAAAGCAAACACATACGGCATATACAAATAAATACAATGATGAAAAAGTATTTTGAGTGGGGTTATGAAAACACACAATCCACGATCATGTAGGCTGAAAGGTGATTTTCACTTTGTCAGCCTAATTTTAAACCTATTGACAAATAAAAGCTAAAATGTCCAATTCCTGCAGTTTGAAAAAAAATCCTGACTATATATGTCAATGGGCAGCTCAAGTATTACAGCATCTCTTCTGTCTTTATACTCGAGCGCTTAACAGTAAAAATTGATTCTCTGCCTGATGTGCTCAAACACCGTTTTTGTTTTTTTCCTAAAATGTACATGTACCACTGGCAACCATCTTGTCTTTTCCTGATCGCGGCTTATCCTGATTGGACATCATATGACAGGTCAGGATAACAGAACCACTTTGCGGCCGTCAATTGGTTGGTTAATGTTCACTGTATGTGATATCAAACTGACTGTAAATAAAACTTAATAAACAACCAGAAAACTACAAAAATATTTCCATCCTACACCTTAGAATTTTCTCATCATTGCAGTGGAAAGGAAAACTTGCATCCCTTTAACCCCATTAACGATTAGAAAATCGAACGCGCTTTAAAAAAAAAAATTTTTTTTTTTTACTAGTGTATGGCCAGCTTAATAAAGGAGTATCTGGTGTGTTATCATTCGTGTCTCACCTTGCAGCTTGTTGCCAATGTAGCAGTCCTGGTGCTTTGAAAACATTGCCAGAACATTTATAGAATGGTTATACCTAAATTTTAAGCTAAAACATTTTCTTTTCGTTTTGGATAGAGCGGGGAAGGGTTAAATCCCTATCAAGTTTTTGAATTGTTTGTGACCCATTGGGAAAATTTTCCCAGAGATACAACAGGAAGTGTGATTAAATCTCTCCAATATGAGGGACTATCCCAGTTTAGAATGTTGTTACTGGAACAGGTGTCTCTATTTCCTCCTATTTCTTTTTAGAGGTGACAGCAACACTTTAGTTTACTATTACATTACGTTATACTTTAATTGTGTTGTATTCAAAGTAAATTGGGGTGAAATGAAGATACAAACACACGCAATTTACGTTACATTTCTTTTTCGCCTTGAAAAAGTATTCATACCCCTTTAAAATTTTCCAAATTTATATCACAATTCCGTGCCACTTTGTGTTGGTCTATCACATAAAATCCCAATAAAATACATTCACATTTTTGGTTGTAACATGACAAAATCGTGGAAAATTTCAAGGGGTATACTGTAAATACTTTTTCAAGGCACTGTATTTTACCTATAAAGTAAGATCTCTTGTGCCTATGTGTATAAATCAAATTTCTGAACACATGTTAATTCAGTGCAGCTAAAAATAAATTTAAACATATCATTAATTCCACATTGTGTCTTTAGTGCCCGCGAGCTGGAACTGGAGGACAGACAAAGCCGACTACAGCAGGAGCTACGAGAGCGCATGGCAGTTGAGGGTGAGTGGTGCTCAGTGATAAGATATGAGTTGAGGTATCCTTTATTTGTCCTTTATTAAATTTTATTTAGGTTCTGTTCACACCTTGGAAAGGGCAACTAAGTGTGCACACTTTTTTATGTGTCCACACAGCGGGCAGATCCACAAAAGAATTACGCCGGCGTATCTATTGATACACCGCGTAATTTAAAATTTTCCGCGTCGTATCTTTGTTTTGTATCTACAAAACAAGATACGACTGCATCTGGGCTCGATCCGACTGGCGTACGTCTTAGTACGCCGTCGGATCGTAGGTGCATTTTTCCGCCGGCCGCTAGGTGGCGTTTCCGTCGCATTCCGCGTCGAGTATGCAAATTAGCTAGTTACGGCGATCCACGAACTTACGTCCGGCCGGCGCATTTTTTTACGTTGTTTGCGTTCAGCTTTTTCCGGCGTATAGTTACCCCTGCTATTATGAGGCGTACTCGATGTTAAGATGATGGCCGTCATTCCCGCGTCAAATTTTTTATTTTTTACGTCGTTTGCGTAAGTCGTTCGCGAATAGGAATTTGCGTAAAATGACGTCACCGTCGTAAACATTGGCTTGTTCCGGTTTAATTTCGAGCATGCGCACTGGGATACCCCCACGGACGGCGCATGCGCTGTTCAAAAACAAACGTTGTTTACGTCGGGTCTCGGCGTATTTACATAAAACATGCCCCCATCACATCGATTTGAATTGCGCACCCTTACACCGCCAAAGATACACTACGCCGCCGTAACTTACGGCATGCTTTCTTTGAGGATTAAAAAAAAAAAGTAAGTTACGGCGGCGTAGTATATCTTAGATACGCTACGCCCGACGCAAATATGCGCCGATGTACGTGGATCTGCCCCAGCATGTTTATAGCAGCCCGTTAATTTCAGCGGACTGCCTTATGTGCAGGAAATGCACACAAAAATGCCTGACACAAAAAATTACACCGCACTAAAACACATGGAACTGTGTTCACAAGATGGGTGGAGGTGCCATTAAGAATTAATAGCACTGCTGTGCATCCGCAAGAGGGCAATGCATTTCTGTGAGTTGCAGCAAAGCGCACAATTTGCAGGTGGTCCTGCAACACACTGGTGTGAACAAAGCCTTTGTGTCACTGCTGGCTGCATACATGGCTATTGGCATGCAATTTTGAATCCGCTTTCGATGCAACAACTGTACTAATAGTGACGGAACTCCCATTACAAGTTTCTGTCAAAGCTGTGAACTTATCACAGATGATGGAGGTAGTATGGTTTCATATGTTTAATCTGATTGAAAGTGTAATTTCTTGTTCTTTGCTGCGTCAGATATAGAAAGACAACAATCTGGCAACTCCTCGTTACAGGTTGGTCAAGTTCCCCAAAATTACTCCACTCATTATATACTGGCTTCTTCTATCTCATGGAAAACTTACCAATGAATGTGGGGGGCAACAGTGGTGGAGAATCCTTTTTATTACTTTTTTTTTTTTTTTTTCCTGTGTCTTTACAGATAATCTAAAGACAGAGGAAGAGTTATCAGACGAGAAGAAAATCCTGAACGAGATGCTGGACGTTGTGGAGCAGCGAGATGCGTTAGTGGCACTGCTGGAGGAGCAGCGTCTGCGCGAGAAAGAGGAGGACAAAGATCTAGAAGAAGTCATGTTATCTAAAGGTTATAACATGAACTGGTCCTGAGGTCTCCCCTGCTGTCCCCTAACTATAGAGGGGTTCATTCGTCTTATATGTGAAGGTGGGCAGAGAACCTCAGAGGAAAAGGGCGTTGCTCAATGGAGCTGTTACATGAACCTGTAGACCCTTGCAGAGTTCTTCTGGGGCCCGCCACGATGGAGGGACATTTAAAAGGGAGATAGCGTTTGTTACAGACAGGACGTTTCACTTCAAGTGCGACACTGAAAAGTTTCTAATCAGGTTTACATTATGCTGCCATTTCTGCGGTGCCGTGCATGACCACTTGTGATCCTTCCCACCGACTCAAGAGGTTTTCGTTTGTTCTTTTCTTGTTCTTTTTTGTCCAGCGCCGCGGACAATAACGCAAGTGAGTGTCACTTGCACTTTGAACATTTGGCCACTAGGTGGCTGTTCCTTTACGTTTTTCTGGTTTAGTCTTTCTCCCAATGGATTTTAATGGAACGTGCATTTCTCAATGTTTGAGTTTGTTTCCAAATGGAAGGAAAAGCGTCGTTAGGAAGTTTTGTGTTTTGTTATTTGCCCCAGAATTGTTTATTCGACATTGATAGTAAGAAGAGGGGGGAGATATCTGCATGATTATAGGGTAATGTTGTAGCCCAAAAAAAAATTAACTCTGAACTGCCCGCAATGTATATGCAAACACTCACAGATTGTAACCTACACTGAATGACAAAAAAGTTTTGTTTTCATTTTAAATCAGAAAAAGGCTAATCAATCACAGACCTGATTATATTTTAAGTGATTATTTTGAGTTCTCTTGAAAGCCCTCCCCAGTTAACATTCTGTTCCGCTGTTCAGTTTGGTGGAGCACTGTCCTGGTATGGGGGAGGGAATGCTGTCACTTGGAGGAAGGATTTTGTGTAAGCTCTGAAACAGATGGACATGCAGGTTACCCAGAAACTATACCCAGGGCTCCTGCCAGCAAACAGGATGGTGGAGGAGTGTGTCAGGGATGAGTATCAATGCATAGGCAGGCAGCCTTATCAAGAGTCCCTTTTATCCTGAAGTACATACACCTTCTTTGTGGTCTAATTTTTGCATCTTTGCATTTGCTTATATCCTGATATTGTGCAGCAGTTTGCTGAATTCAGCCCACGCCTGCTATATTAATATTTTATTTTTCAATCTCCAAAGATTTTCTTGCTATTTATTAAAAAAAAAAAGTCTCCTTTTGCTACCGAATGTGTTAAAATATCTCCGCTTTCAGCCATCCTGGGCTCAAACATCCAGCATTGTCGAGTGATAAAATAATATCTATCAAGATAAGCAGTTCCCCCAATAACAGTCCCCTTTCCGGGATGGTGGGGCAGATTCGGAGCTGCTTATTGGCCGATGGGAGTGGAACTTCAAACAGCAATACAGTGAGCTGGTTATGGGGAGAGCCAAAGTTGGTTTTAGTTGTGGGAAGAAAGTTTTTCTACTAATTCTAATAAGCCTGCTGCAATGTATGATAATATTGAATGTCTGCACACATTATTTTGGGCCATACACACCTTCGTAGTTCATGTTAGAGCATATTTTACTAAAGTAACTGCTGCGGATCTGTTTGTCATGCACTCAGTATCTTTGTTTTGTGCGTGAAATGGGGCTGGTGATAAAATATGGTCGCCGTATTCCCAACCATGATCACTGCACATTGGGATTCTGTTCCACCAGGGTATTATTCTGTGACTCTTGGGTAAACCAGAAATACTTGCTGGAGCTTGTAGTGCTTTAGAAACTTCAGGACTTTGAGTGGGAAAAAATAATTCTTCATAAAATTCAGTGGAAAGATTCCCCATTATCAGCCTGGTTACTGGCTCTTCTGACTGGAAATGCGCCGCATGTGGCCCCAAAACATTGGCTCTTTTTTTTATGACATTTATTCAATTAAGAAAATTATTTGAATAAAGTTGGTGAAGATTGTTCACTTTGCAGCATAGAATGCCATTACCCATTGGGTAAGAATCCCAGCTGCCTAATAGTGCAGTGACATGCTCAAAGGCATACAGATATCATTCTACACCACACACTCTGGAACTTGTCTGTGGTCACCCCACTAGCTGAGTGACTGCAATGACATGTGGACAGTCACGGAACAGAGCATTTACAAATCTGTAAAATGTAATCCAATAATAGAAATATGTGAACTTTACTTGAAGTAAACATTAAATGATATCTCCAGATGTGTGTGCCATCACAGCAGACTCCACAGTAGAAGGTTTTAATCAAAGAAACAGAAAAGCTACAGATATTTGCTATGCTGTCTCATTAGACAGCCACAATGCCCTGACAATCCTTTGTCATTTATTAAATGTTAAATTGTAAATCAAAGACACACACATAATACATATAAAAACATGTAGATAGAAAAGATATAAAATAAACGTTTTATTTTTCTTCAGAGAAATCGCAGCAAGCAGAAGAACGGTTTTAACCATGCAAAACTGTTTCAGTTAGAAGTTTCCCTTTTTTCCTCTAGTTCAGTGCTTTCCCCATCATTGCTGATTCATTTTTTATGTTTCAATAATGTTTATTGAGGTTTCTTCATAATTATACAAAACAAGGTGCTGATTCATTTTTAATCTTTTTGCCCTTGGGCCAGTTTAACCCAGAAATAATTTCTCAGATTGATAGCAGACTGGGTATTTTTTGCATCATGCTGTGAATGTTTATACTACAATAATTTGAACGTTGTATAAAAAGTTACAGATTTGTGCAAAAGAGTTTGTTATAATTTAGGGAAAATTTATCAATGGTGTTTGTGTGCACTGAGCATAGTGTGATTACACCTTCTTGATGTGAAGGTGAAAAATTGGGACAATAATGGTCCACTGTATTCAGTGTGCAGGGCCAGAAAAAACAAAATTATTGAAATGATTGTAAAAGCAGAAGGTGTTTTATCATAATGCATTCTTTGCATTACGATAAACCTTCTGTATGCATCAGCCCTCTAATACTTAAGCCCCATCTAGATCCAGCGATGTTGTAGGAGTGTCTCGGCTGCCCGGGACTCCCCTCCTCATTGGCTGGGATAGTAGCATGGTGCCATTGGCTCCCTCTGCTGTCAATCAAAGTCAATCAGCCAATGAGGAGAGAAAGGGGGTGGGGCCGTGTCACAGCTCTGTTTTTGAATGGACATAGGGAGCTGTGGCTCAGCTTGGGTGCCCCCATAGCAAGCTGCTTGCTGTGGGGGCACTCAACAGGAGGGATGGGCCAGGAGTACCGAAGAGGGTCCAGAGAAGAGGAGGATACGGGTTGCTCGGAGCAGATACGTATGACATGTTTGTTATTTTTAACCAAAAAAATAAATTAGACTACAACTACTTTAAAGCGGAGTTTCACCCAAAAATGGAACTTCCGCTTTTCAGAACCCTCCCTCCGGTGTCACATTTGGCACCTTTCAGGGGGAGGGGGGTGCAGATACCTCTCTAAGACAGGTATTTGCACCCACTTCCGGGCATAGACACCACTTGATGATTGCCCCCCCCCCCCCCCCCCCGCGCTGTCTCCTGGGAAACACACTGGTCCCAGGAGAGAGCGAGAACCAGTGAGGGCGCGCCGCGCTACTCACGCGTGCACAGTAGGGAACTGGGCAGTGAAGAGCCGCAACGCTTCACTTCCAGATTCCCTCACAGAGGATGGCGGCCGGGGCAGCCTTGAGACGAGCAGTTGCTTGGCCTCGGCTGCCGACATCGTGGGCACACTGGACAGGTAAGCGTCCATTTTGTAAAAGTCAGCAGCTGCAGTATATATAGCTGCTGGCTTTAAAAAAAAAAAAAAAAATCGGGTGGACCTCCGCTTTCAGTCTAGATGTTTTCTGTAAAGGGTACTTTTAATACTGGAGCATATATTCAAAGGCATTTTGGACAATTGTGCTCTTCCAGCCTTCTGGTAACAGTTTGAGAAAGGGCTTTTTCTGGTCCATCATGACTGTAACCCTGTGTACAAATCTAACTCCATAAAGACACGGTGTGGCCAGTTTGTGTTCTGGAACTCAAGTGGCTGCAGACAGCTCTGACCTCAACCCTACTGGACACCTTTTGGATAAATTAAGACTCCAGTTAATCAGCCAGGTTTTCTCATTCCAACATCTGCATCAGATCTCACGAATGGGCACAAATTCCAACAGACACACTCCTCCAGAATGTGTGTGTGTATATACAGTGTGTGTGTGTGTGTGTGTGTGTGTATGCATATAGAGAGATTGAATGTACAAATTGTACTCACCAAAGCGTTAATTTACATTTGAAATTTCACCCACATCCTTCCTCATTGAAGAAATTTGTTTGCCTTTGGCGTGAGCAAATGCCAAAAAAAGTGTACTATTGAGTCTAGAGAGACTTTTTGGTCAGTTTAATAACTGATATAAGTTGAGGATAAATTTGGTGATTAACCATGCAAAGTAAAGGCTACATAGGCGTTCCTGTTGGTAAGCCAGCAGTTGGCATATTTGCCCACTCTTGGCAGATTGGCTTGCAGCTTCCACATGTGCAGTGATTTGGTTGGAGGTGGTTAAAGTTTTGCGCTGAGGTTTAAGCAGGGGAGGAGTTAAGTGTTCAGCTGAATCTTCTCCCCTCTATAGCATGAGGAAGGCTTCAAGCCGGTAGATCGCCAGCCCCTGGAATGGGATTTCTTATATGTGCGTTTAAAAATATTAATTTATTTAGAGGTTTTATGCTGTTAACAGATTATCTGCTGTATATTTGATGTCTTAGTATCGCGTTGAGAAACCATTCTTTGTGCTGCTCTGCCGCCCTTCTTCCAGGGACAGTGAGGGTTAAATCTCCATGGTTTCCTTGAAGGTGAAAAGGGGCCACATCGCGTGTTCCGACAGCTCCCATCTGGGCAATATCATCACAACCCGTGATGGCGCCTCAGAACCCAGATGGGCACTGTCAGACCTTTATTTCCCATATCACAGCCACGGCAGTCTCGTCTAAACAGCCAACAGTTTGCTCAGACACTGTTTTCACATTTTTTTCTTCTCTATTAACTTATTTTTTAATACTTGAAAGAAGAGTTGCTGTTTTTATATATAAAAGGTTCAAAAGTGTAATTTCCTGTGTCTGTGTCTTTATTGGGCTTCAGAAATCTGTTTATAAAGGTGTATTTTTTTTATTTTTTATAAAAAGGAAACTTTTTACAAGTTCAGATAAGGTAAGGAAGATTTGAAACCTCTGTCAGGTTATTCGAAAATCACCCCACTGGGGAAATCTCACAAAGTTTCCAGAGGACAGGAAGAGGGGTGTAAATCTGGAATGGGGACAAGACAATAAAATCCTGACAGGGTTTCTAAAGCTTCCCCCACCCTACTGAAGTAAATAATCTCTCCAACAGGAACGCAGCAGTAAAAACCTAACAAATAATCTACTTCCTCGATTGTGTGTGAAACCCATCTTATGGGTTTCCTTTAAACTGCTAAATAAAGAAATGGCAGCAGCCTTGTATTGCCAGCGGAACCCGCAATGATGTTGTGATCTTCATGTTGTCTTCCTTGTTCACCAGGAACTTTCTTGGCTCAGGTTCATTAGGGAGGTGAAGATCGGATGCTTTCATTTTCTCCTAAATGCAGAGGGGGAAGTGAGCCATTCTACTACCTCTATGCAGAACAGCATTTCCTCCTTTGCCGTTAGATCCGGATTGGCTAATGTAGATCAGATGGAGTTTGTATCCTGTCTCAACGCAAAACAAAAAATGATTTCTTGGTTTTATTTAGATCAGAGAACGTTAACATCTAAACACAAAAGCCAGCACCACTGAAGCGTACCAGGAACAAACTACATGAGCACACTATCAAAGTTACCCTCCAAGAGAAAAAAATTCAACAATGAGAAAAACAAATCCAAATATTGTGTCAGGAAAATAGTCACCAGTTCACTTTATTGAAAAAAAAAAATTGGTAACATTTGTCTCAAAGAGCATATACACTGCATACATACAACTGCATACCTAAATATAATCAACCCCTCCCTGTTGACTGTAAGCATATGTGGCAGCACAGAGTCTGCCTTATTTCGTGCTGCCACATACAGTTGAGTCCATATATATTTGGACACGGGCACAATGTTTTTTTTTTTTAGGTTTTTACCAAAACATAATAAAGCTATAGTTATATAATGGCCTGAACTTGTACACTCTCAGGTTTAATTTGAGGGTATGTACATCCAAATCGGAAAAAGGGTTTAGGAATTACAGCTCTTAAGAATAGCCATCCCCCTTTTTCAAGGGACCAAAAGTAATTGGACAATTGCCCTAGCCGGGTTTGAGCACAGGATTGCTGGCATGATTGCCTCCATCCCGCAGGGTGGCAAGAAGCGTGACAGATCGCCCTCCCTGGGGCGTTTGGAGCAGGAATGTGTTGAGAATGGGGAAGAGCTAAAAAGCTCAGGATTCAGTGGAGTGCCCACGGACACGGGCACAATGTTTTTTTTTAGGTTTTTACCAAAACATAATAAAGCTATAGTTATATAATGGCCTGAACTTGTACACTCTCGGGTTTAATTTGAGGGTATGTACATCTAAATCGGAAAAAGGGTTTAGGAATTACAGCTCTTAAGAATAGCCATCCCCCTTTTTCAAGGGACCAAAAGTAATTGGACAATTTCCCTAGCCGGGTTAGAGCACAGGATTGCTGGCATGATTGCCTCCATCCCGCAGGGTGGCAAGAAGCGTGACAGATCGCCCTCCCTTGAGCCTCCACTTTTTTAGCAGGAATGTGTTGAGAATGGGGAAGAGCTAAAAAGCTCAGGATTCAGTGGAGTGCCCGGCAGATGAGTCTGCTTTCGAGCAAACTGGTCAAAAGGAGAGTCTTTCATCCTAACAAGCGGAGGTCCACACAAAAAGTGAACCTCCGCTTTTCGGAACCCTTCCCCCAGTGTCACATTTGGCACCTTTTGGGGGGGGGGGGGTGCAGATACCTGTATAATACTGGTATTTGCACCCACTTCTGGGAATAGACTCCCACGGGAGTCACACCTCTTTGCGTCACCCCCCGCTGTCTTCTGGGAAACACACTGGTTCCAGGAGACAGCGGGGACCAGTGATGGCGCGGCTCGCGCATGCGCAGTAGGGAACTGGGCAGTGAAGCCGCAGCGCTTCACTTCCTGATTCCCTCACCGAGGATGGCGACAAGGGCAGCTGAGACAGGTAAGTATCCATTTTTTATAAGTCAGCAGCTGCAGTATTTGTAGCTGCTGGCTTTAAAAAAAAATTGAACAAGAACTTAACTTGTCTGTACATATGCACAGACTTTTGTGGCTTAAGAACTGGTCAGCCGAGCTTCCTTGTGAAAAGTTATTGGCAGGTTTCCCTTTTCATGTGGAACATTTATTAGTGATCATTTGGACGAATATATCCAAAAGATTTCCGGAGGGAAGAATTCTCTACTTCCTGTGAAGGAAAGCACCAGACGTCCCTCGTTTAAAAACTCAGAGACTGCTTCCTTAAATGTCTCAGCGTCAAGGCGGTTCCGCCGCCAACAGGGCGCTAAGGCCAGGGGCAGAAAAAGCCCTTGGTCCAAAATTCTTCTAAACACAGCACCAAGCCCTCCTTTTGAGGGGAAGCCCCCACTCCATCGTGTGGGGGGAAGGCTGCTGCACTTTGTGGACTTTCAGGACGAGTCGGTCACCTCAATTATATCTTGCGGTTACAAGCTAAAGTTGCAAGGGGTTCCCTCCTCAGAGGTTTTTAAGATCCAGCGTTCCCTCGGATCCTCCAAAAAGAAACTTATTGCTTCAGGCACTACATCATCTAATGCATCAAGGAGTGATTGTAGATGATCCGCCGCTCCATAGGGATAAATGGCTTGTCCGATCAGATCTACCTGAAAAACGGACAGGTGGACCTGATCAGACCGCCCTTGTAAAACCAGCCCTAGCCCACGTTCACATCGGGACATTTTGACATGCAATTTAACATGCCAAATCACCGCCTTTTACTGGTAACGGCACAGTCCGAACCAATTCCCAAAAGTAGTTCCTGCGCTACTTTTGCCGATTTCGGGTGGATTTCAATAGACATCTGTGCAGGAACCCACACAGATGTCTCCGAAAGCGGACTGACATGCGAGTTTGAAATTGTGCAATTTTAAACCTTCATCAGTGTGAACCTAGGCTAAAGTGAATAACTGATTATTTTTTTACAATGACATATGAAAGTGGATTGGATATATTAAGCAGCATGTGAACATATTGCCCTAAAAAGTTGAAAGCAGAAAAAAATAAAAATGGGCAAGTATAAGTATTTGCGCAATTTCACAATGGCCAAATTATAAGGGCTAGAAGGCGAAGTCAGATCATCTCCAAAACTGCAGCTCATGTGGAATGTTTGCAGATGGTCAGGACCTACCAAAAGTGGTCCAAAGAAGCAAAAACGGTAATCCGGCTACAGGGTCATGAGCGGCTACTGATGCACATAGGGAGTAAAGGCTGGCCCATATAGTCTGACTTACTTGTAGCTAAAATTGCTAAAAACATTAATGCTGGTTCTGGTAGAAAGATGTCAGAACACACAATGCATCCAGTTTTGCTGTGAATGGGGCTGCATAAATAAATATATACTAAGCACCAATAAATTCACAAGTGTAATTCCACCAGCTGCAGTAAAAACTTGCTATATAGCAAAGGCAAATCAAAGAAACAATTCACTGTTCCAGGTGTAAACTATAATAAATATATTGATAAATATAAATCCTTAACAGTCCCAATAGATATGGTGGTATGAAAGTGCTTTTGCTCAATAGTGAATCTGTGTTCCAAGGTGCTCAGACTGGGTGCCCCAAATAGATGTAAACTCACCCCTAGGTTTGACTAACTATCTCTAGAGTGGTCATTCAAGCATGTTGGGTGGCCCCTGGAGAGATCCGTGCAGGCGTTTCTTGCAGTAAGTTGACTCGTATAAGTGGAATGGGAATGATGGAAAAGAATCCTCATTGAGCAATGACGTTGAAAATGTATTGGTAAAAGCAATTCCACTCACATTAACCACTTCCATACCGGGCCTATTCTGGCACTTCTCTCCTTCATGTAAAAATCATAATTTTTTTGCTCGAAAATTACTCAAAACCCCCAAACAATATATATATATATATATATATATATATATATATATATATATATATATATTTTAGCAGACACCCTAGGGAATAAAGTGGTGGTCATTGCAAGTTTTTATCTTGCACGCTATTTGTGCAATAATTTTTCAAATGCCTTTTTAAAAAAAAAAAAAAAACGGTTTCATGAATTAAAAAATAACAAAACAGTAAAGTTGGCCCAATTTTTTTGTATAATGTGAAAGACGATGTTATGCCAAGTAAATAAATACCTAACTTGTCACGCTTTAAAATTGCGCACACTCATGGAATGGCGTCCATCTTCGGTGCTTAATCATCTCCATAGGCGACGCTTTAAATTTTTTTACAGGTTACCAGTTAGAGGAGGTCTAGTGCTAGAATTATTGCTTTCACTCGAACACACTTGGCGATACTGCACATGTGTGGTTTGAACAGCATTTACATATGTGGACGGGTCTTGGGTGTGCGTTCGCTTCTGAGCGTGAGCTACCGGGGACAGGGGCGTTTTTACATTTTTTATTTTTACACTTTTTTTTTTTGATCACTTTTATTCCTATTACAAGCAATGTAAACATCCCTTGTAATAGGAATAGTGTGTGACAGGTCCTCTTTATGGATAGATGCAGGCTCATTAAGACCCCACATCTCTCCTCCAGGCTGAAAAGCATGAGATTGTGAAAAAAAAATGCGGTTTCGTTTACTTCCGGGTACCCGTCATAACCTCAGACGGCCATAGAGATGACCGGTGACCATATGGTCACCGGAAATCTCTATCCTCCCCATCCGGCGGCGGCCGATTCGTTCTTTGGGCCTCCGATGGCACAGGAGAGCCCCGGAGAAGCACCAGATGGTGACGGGAGGGGGGGGGACGTCCTCTTCCGCTTCCTATAAGAACGCCGCTATGATCGTTCTTATCGTGCACAGAATCGCCGCCTAAAAAGGAGGAAATCTGAATGATGCCTGTATCTGCATTGATTTGTTTGGGGAAATCAGCCCACAGAGTGTTGTTTACCGCTGTCCGTGGTCCGGATGGATTCCCAAAGTGTAGCGTGAAGGAAGTGTGTTGCGGTGACACGATATTGCCTTGACGTGTTTCAGCCAATCAATGGGTCATCACCAGGAAGCTATGGGGCTGCATAGACACGGACTGGTCAGGGTGCCCATGCTGACCCATGTCCACAGCCAAAAGTGCCTACAATGGGCACGTGAGCATCAGAACTGGACCACGGAGCAATAGAAGAAGGTGGTCTGGTCTGATGAATTCAAGAATGGTTTCAGGAATTCAACAAGTTCAAGGTGTTGACTTGACTTCCAAATTCTCCAGATCTTAATCCAATCGAGCATCTGTGGGATGTGCTGGAAAAACAGGTGTGATCCATGGAGGTCCCAATTTGCAACTTACAGGAATTAAAGGATCTGCTACTATCAGCTTTCTGTCAGATACCACAGTATACCTTCGGAGGTCCAGTGGAGTCCATGCCTAGAGGGGACTTATTCCTAGTAGTGCAATTTTTTTTTTTTTTATAGGGTAATTTTGGTAAAGTTTGTTTATTACATTTTTCAGGGCATTACCCAACTTCCTGTTCCAATGACAAAAAAAAGCAAGTTCTCCATAGTGAGGACACAGACACAAATAATACAAGACAGGGTCTAACCCCTTTTCGCTGTGCTCCAGTTGGGGAGATTTTACACACTTATGACTAAATTGGATATGAGGGGACATCTTGACTGCAATAAAAAGCTGGAAAAGATCCCATTACTTCCCACTCTTGAACCTTACATGCTAAGTTAGCCTTTTTATATATATATATATATATATATATATATATATCATTATTGTGCCTCAGTTGTAGAGTAGAAAATCTTTCTCTGTGTTTTAGAACAGGGTTTACCCCAGCCTCCAATGTGTTCCATAGAAAATATCTCCATTACTTCCTGCTCTATCCTTTAACTTGGAACATAAAAACCAATAGAAAGTAAGTAGTTCACCAGATGACCTCATTAACACACACCCTGCACCTGCCCTCCCCCTCCAGGAGATTGCTCACTCCATCTGTACCCACATACAGTCATTATCAGTCTATATATCATTATCTGTTCTTACTAAATACACAGCCAGTGATCTATATTTTTTTGTTTCTTCATCTTGCACAGATTGTTCATTTGGCAGTGTGGATAAGTTGAGCGATCAGATAATAGCCTATGTGGAGCAGAGCTGTAGTATTGAAAACAGGAGAGCTGTGTCCCTGTAAGTCTGTAAAGCTCACCATACAATCTGATTGTACAATATAGTTTAGCTCTACCATTAACTATGTAGTGCAAAAGCCTGCCTGATTGGATAGATAGGTGGGTCCTCTTATTACCGGTATATAGTTTTTCTATATCTAAAGACGATTGAACAATCAGATTGTATAGTACAGTATATGGCCACTTTTATACACCTAAAATGAATAAGTCACTTGTGCTGCTGTTGATTTCTAATGGCACCCCAAACACAGAAGCAAACACACATTTTGCCACATGAAAAAAAATAAGTGATAAACTTAGAAAAACGCACAAACTGCTACATGCCTAAATGTCCCATGAGCTATTTTGTCACATGTAACAGAGCCCATTGAAATCAATTGGCTGCCTTATGCATGTTGCAGGAAAAAAAAAAACTAGCCAAAAACTGTGCTTTCTCACTCTGCTAGGTGGGAATGGGGCCTAATTGTGAAATTGGTGTGTTTACAAAAGAACAATGAGGCTCCATTCACATCTGTGCGTTTCCGAATGCATTGCAATCTGCACAGAAAACATGCACTTTGTCGCAGGTTTTGTAAACGTGCTGCAAATGCGCTTTCGCACTGGCAGCACAATTAAATGTTAATGGTACCCCAAACGCGGGTATCAGGCATGCGTCTGCCCTGCGCCAAACATCCTACAAGTGCACCAAAAAGCACGGTAAAAAACATGCCACGCTCCACTCTTTAAAAAAAAAAAAAGTTCTGGAGCTTTTTTGGGGCATTTTTTCATGTGTAGGGCAGCCAATTCAAGTGAAATGCTCCAAAACAGCCAAAAAATATAAATAAAAAAAAGGTGTGCAGTTCCTGCTTTAGGCTGGGTTCACACTACTACACTACTTTCATCCTACTTTTCTCTGTGTTCAATGTTTCCCTATGAGAGCGTCTTGTAGCGTCCTACACAAGTTGGTCCGACTTTGAAAATGCTCCCTGTACTACTTTTGGTCCTACATTGATCCTACTTCAGGCCCATTGAATATCATTGAAGTCGGACCAAAGTAGTATCCTGTTCATGAAAGTAGGATGGATGTAGGACCAATGTAGGACCAATGTAGCAGAGCAAAGTAGGATGAAAGTAGTGTAGTAGTGTGAACCCAGCCTTATGGAGATGTGAATGGGGCCTGACAGCTGAGTGTCTCTCTCCTCCTAAGCACGTGTATGAAGCTGGCCATACACTATGCAATCTGATTGTACAATCTCTGTACAATTTCCTTTTCGATGTACCAAAACTGTTTTATAGGAGGACTCACCTGAACAATCCATTCACTTTGTATGAAATCAGGAAGGCTCTTTCACTACATAGCTGATGGTAGATCTAAAGGAGATTGTACAGAGTGGGTGGAAATAAAACAAGAGGTGGTATAGTAATAAGGGAGGTGTGGTCCAGCATGATAATACACACCTATTCTGTGATGCACTAAGGCAGTGCATGATGGGAGAGGATCTACAGGAAGTGATGGAAGCAAAAAGCATTTTTTTTTAAAATTCAAACAGAAACTTGAAAATTAAAAGCTTTTGTGAATGGGGTAAATAAATGAGAGATGAGCACATTGGGATGGCTGGGACAGAAAATAAAAAGTACAAAGAAACCTCGGATTGCAAGTAACGCAGTTAATGAGCGCTTTGCAATGCGAGCACTGTTTTTTTTTTAAATCCTGACTTGGTTTGCGAGTGTTGTCTCGCAAAACGAGCAGGATTCAACCCACAGCGATGTGCAGTACCGCATTTGGCCTGAGGTGGGGGGCACTGGAGCGGAGCCGATCGTAGCTGATCGGAGACGCTTGGAAAAACTCAGAAATACTCCATTCTCGAACCATTCCAAGTTCAGCCGAGCTGTCCCCGAGGCTCTCTGGCGCCCCCTACCTCTGGCCACATGCAGTATTGCATGCCATTGAAGTCCATGCAGAACAAGATATTTTCGTTTCCATTGACTTAAATGGGGAAACTCGCTTTGATATGCGAGTGCTTTGGATTACGAGCATTCTCCTGGAACGGATTATGCTCATAATCCAAGATTCCACTGTACTTCTATTTATTATGAAAAGTAACACTCTGCCTTAAAAGGTGAACTTATCCTTTAACAATGAACTTCTCTTATTTTCTTCCTTTTGAACTGTTAAATATGCCAACGTTTTTTTATTATATCTTAACCTGTTGGCGCTGAGAACACGCAACTATGCAGCCTTTTGGTGGCTTGGCCTTGGTGCCGAGCAGCCGCATATTTGCATGCAAAAGCACGTATAGAGCTATGTCGAGACCGCTCTCTCCGCACAGTGACTGGCGGCTAATGGAAACCTCCCAATCGATGCTTGCAATCGAGAGTATTCCAATCATTTTTTTTTTTTGTTCAATAAAGTTTTTATTGAGTGAAAAGTACATATGAAAACATACAGCATAAAAGAACATAAATAAAATAAGGGTAGGAAGTAACATAAAATAGTATCCGTAGCAGTGATAACACCACTATTGGCGAGCAAAGTAGCCTAACCGTAAGCACCATTAGAGGCATGGAGTTGTATCAATGCAAGAGACATTCAAGAGTACTTATGAAAACATCATAACGAAAAATAAAGCCAGCTCTCACACTGGAGAGTTTTCCAATCATGTGACAGCCAATCACGGTGGTCACATGGCCATGAGCCCCACCTCCTGGCATTCTAAAGCCCTTAAAGGGCCGGCGGGAGCTGGAACCAAGGGGTTAAGAAGTGTGCATAAAAATGTTTTTGCTCCAAAAAAAATTCAGTGAGCTGATAAAACTTCTGTTACACTGCTCCCTGCTGTCTCCATGGACTACAAAGCCCCTTTCCATGTGTGGTTTGTAATTATACCAAATAGGACAGACATGAGGAATGAGGCACTCGGATGGACTAAAACACATTTATTTCTTCAGATCTGTTCACTTTGAAAATAGGAGAAACGATGAACATCAAACAACGTGCAGCCTTCTAGGTCAGAGATCCCAAAGCTGGGACTTACTCAGTCAGTTCTGAAACTGTAACTTCCCCTGGCACGTTGATATGGAATGTCAATGGATGGCGGATGATGACGACGATGATGATGAATTCTGTTTCTGGGAAGTAAACTCTCAGGCTGGGCGAGGCGCTTAAGCAGCTCCTTCCTCTTTTACTTTCACATTTCCGTGAAGAGTTTGCAAACATCTGATTCCTGCAAACCTCATAGCTTGTCAGGGTGAAAAAACACACAAGGCCATCTAGTTCAAACAATGGAGTCATTTTTAAGGCCTGCTTCCCACCTATGCGTTTTTCAGTTCATGCATGATGTGATGTTTCAGGGTTTCATAACTCTGCGCAACACATCAGGCATCATACCGCAGGATGGATGAATGAATGTAATTTAATTGTATGCTTGGAACTGTATTGATATGTAGTGTATTTATGCGCTGCGTCGCAGTACAGAGCAAAATGTACTTTGTTGAAAGTATTTGATTTTTGTATATTTGCTTTGCAAAATAAACTTAAATATTACCTATGCGTTTTTCAGTTTGGCAGAAACGCACTACATTCCATTTGACATGCTTTCCTATGCGTCACGTTCACATATCTATTTTCCACTGGTGCATTTTTTGGAAAGGGTCAGGGACTTTTTTTCCCCACACCAGGTTGCATTTTTGATTCCATAGACTTCGATGGAAATGCATTGAAAACAAAAGAACTGCATTTCTGCTGTGCAGGTTTCTCCTACATGACAACAGACACCTTCCCAAAAAAATACAAAACGCATCAAAAACGTGTGTGAAAAAAATGAAAAACGCACCAACAAAATGAAGCAGCAGCAACCTGCATAGGTGTGAACCTAATGTCTAAATTCTGAATAAAGAAAACAGTCCCAATTGGTCAATTAAAGCTGAACTTCAGCTAAAAAAAAAAAAAAAAAGAGAAGAATATTTGCCCAGTAATGGCAGCACCAAAGTAGTTGGCTCAAATTCCAACCACAGCACTACCTACCTGGAGTTTGCATGTTCTTCCTTTGCCTGCATGGGTTTCCTCCGGGTACTCCGGTTTCCTTCCTCCTCCCATTCTAAATTGTCCCTCGTATGTGTATGAATGTGAGTTAGGGACCTTAGATTGTAAGCTCCTTGAGGGCAGGGACTGATGTGAATGTTCAAAATACTGTGTGTGTGTGTGTGTATATATATATATATATATATATATATACACACACACACAGTATCTCACAAAAGTGAGTACTCCTCACATTTTTGTAAATATTTTATTTTATCTTTTCATGTGACAACACTGAAGAAATGACACTTTGCTACAATGTTGTGTAGTGAGTGTACAGCTTGTATAACAGTATACATTTGCTGTCCCTCTCCAAAATACCACACACAGCCATTAATGTCTAAACCGCTGGCAACAAAGGTGAGTACACCCCTAAGTGAAAATGTCCAGATTGGTCCCAAAGTGTCAATATTTTGTGTGGCCACCATTATTTTCCAGCACTGCCCTATCCCTCTTGGGCATGGAGTTCACCAGAGCTTCACAGGTTGCCACTGGAGTCCTCTTCCTCTCTTTCATGATGACATCACGGAACTGGTGGATGTTAGAGACCTTGCGCTCCTCCAGCTTCCGTTTTAAGATGCCCCACAGATGCTCAATAGGGTTTCGGTGAGTGAGTAACTTGTATAGCGCAACAAATGCAAACTTAATCGCCTCAAGGCGCTTGGCATCCAGAGTCGTACTGGTCTTTCAGAAGAGGTGGGTCTTTAGTTTTTTCCTAAAGGCCCAATGGTTTTCCTCCAAGCGCATGGTAGTGGGTAGAGCATTCCAGAGCTGTGGTCCTTGGACCGAAAATCTACGTTCTCTCTTTGATTTGTAGCGGGATTTAGGAATTTGGAGAAGGTTTTGGTTGGTTGACCGGAGCATGCGCTTGGTGACATAGGGTTTATTTTCTCGCTTAAAGTGGAGGTTCACCCAAAATCGTAATTTTTAACATTAGATTCATGCTCGTTTTGTCAAGGGGAATTGGGTGTTTTTTTTTTTAATCGAAGCAGTACTTACCGTTTTTTTAGAGATAGATCTTCTCAGCCGCTTCCGGGTATGGGCTGTGGGACTGGGCATTTCTATTTGATTGACAGGCTTCCGACGGTCGCATACATCGCATCACGATTTTCTGAAAGTAGCCGAACGCCGCACCGGCGTTCGGCTTCTTTCGGCTACTCGTGACGCGATGTATGCGACCGTCGGAAGCCTGTCAATCAAATAGGAACGCCCAGTCCCGAAGACCATACCCGGAAGCGGCGGAGAAGATCTATCTCTAAAACGGTAAGTACTGCTTCGATTTTAAAAAAAACACCCGATTCCCCTTGACAAAATGAGCCTCAATCTAATGTTAAAAATTGTTTTTCGGGTGAACTCCCGCTTTAAGTATTGGGAAGCGTTACCCTGTATACATTTGTGGGTGAGGTAGAGTGTCTTGAGACATGCTTGGCCATGTTGGAATACTGCCCTGCGGCCCAGTCTCTGAAGGGAGGGGATCATGCCCAACTTTAGTATGTCACAGTACATGTTGGCATTCATGGTTCCCTCAATGAACTGTAGCTTCCCAGTGCTGGCAGCACTCATGCAGCCACAGACTATGACACTTCCACCACCATGCTTGACTGTAGGCAAAACACACTTGTCTTTGTACTCCTCACCTGGTTGCCCCACACACGCTTGACACCATCTAAACCAAATAAGTTTATCTTGGTCTCATCAGGCCACAGGACATGGTTCCAGTAATTCATGTCCTTAGTCTGCTTGTCTTCAGCAAACTGTTTATGAGCTTTCTTGTACATCATCTTTAGAAGAGGCTTCCTTCTTGGAAGACAGCCATGCAGACCAATTTGAAAGGATAAAAAGGAGAAACTATCCAGTGAGCGGAAGTTCTGTGGAGGAAAATGCCTTTTCGATGTCAGAGGAGATTGGGCAGGTGATAGAAAGGCAACAGTAACTCTAATAACCACTCATTACAACCAAGGTATGCAGAATACCATCTATAAATGCACAACACATCGAACCTTGAAACAGATGAGCTACAGCAGCACTGGGAGCCACTCCTGTTGGCTAAGAACAGGAAACTGAGGCTACAGTTTGCACAGAAATAAAAAACATATATAGCTGTGCTGTGGTGGGGCGGCAGATGACACAGAAAATGAATATAAAGCCGTGTACACACGATCGGTTTGTCCGATGAAAACAGACTGTTTTTATCGGACAAACCGATCGTGCGTGGGCCCCATCTGTCTTTTTTTTCCATTGGTCTTTTCCATTGGTGTTAAAAAATAGAACATGTTTTAAATTTTTCCAGCGTTGATGAGACACTATCTCCGGATCAGCGATCGCATTAGTTGAAGAGAGTTCCGGCCATGGAGCCTCTTCTTCCGCGGTCACTGTCCCAGTAATCCAATCCACCTTGTACTGATGCTGGGGGATTCAGTCGGTGGCTCCACTTGAAACAAATAGTCCCGGCACTTCTTGCACCAAGCAAAGGGCAAAATCCAGATGGCCAACTCCGAACAGCGGGGGCAGGACAGTCCGAGGGCCTCCACGCTACCGCTGAAAAACAGGACAAACTTCCCCTGGGTCCGCATTCGGATTCCGGTATCTGTCAGGGGGACTCGAGCAGTAGCAGACATTGCATTGACTCCCGGCATCCCGGTGATGTGAAATTTCCTCGGACCTGTGAAAAAATCGGACCCGCGTCACTTCCGGTGCTCGTACGTCAGAGCACAGCTGATCGCGGGTCCACGGCGCATGCGCAGCGCATGCGCAGATGGGTTTTTTGAGTCTGAAAATATCCTTGACTGGGGTAGGCGGGCAGAGGCGGATCAAGCTCAATTCAGAGACTCGGGTGGGGGGGGCGGAGGCGGTGCAAGAGTTTTATTGACATTATCGGCAGCACCGCCTCCAGCCCCGTCCCTAAGCAGAGCTTCTTGAGGTCCGTGAAAAATATAGATTTGGTTGGGCGGGCGGAGGCGGAGCAACATTCTCAATTACATTGCCGCCAGCACCGCCTCCAGCCCCGTCCCTTTACACACAGTAGCCTGCTTGTTCCCATACTATTTTGGTCCGTGAATTTCACAGACTCGGGTAGGGGGGACGGAGGCGGAGCAACAGTTTTAATGCGCAATATTAAAGACTGTCAAGAAAATGTCTATTTAGGTGGAGAGCTTCTGAATACCTGACCAACAAACACATTTCCATTTTATTACTCATTTCAATGGGAAAGTTTAAAGTGCCAAAAAGTAAAGTTCCGCTCTTCTGTATTTTTTTAGGCTCCATGTACACGGGACCATCCTCCCAGCTGCAGGGATCAACCCCCCCCACCCCACCGCCATCCTCCCAGCTGCAGGGATCAACCCCCCCCCACCCCACCGCCATCCTCCCAGCTGCAGGGATCAACCCCCCCCCCACCGCCATCCTCCCAGCTGCAGGGATCAACCCCCCCCCCCCACCGCCATCCTCCCGGCTGCAGGGATCAACCCCCCCACCCCACCGCCATCCTCCCAGCTGCAGGGATCAACCCCACCCCCACCCCACCGCCATCCTCCCAGCTGCAGGGATCAACCCCCCCCCCCACCGCCATCCTCCCAGCTGCAGGGATCAACCCCCACCGCCATCCTCCCAGCTGCAGGGATCAACCCCCCCCCACCGCCATCCTCCCAGCTGTACGAATCACCCCCCCCCCCACCATCCTCCCAGCTGTACGAATCACCCCCCCCCCCCCACCGCCATCCTCCCAGCTGTACGAATCACCCCCCCCACTGCCATCCTCCCAGCTGTACGAATCACCCCCCCCCCCCACCGCCATCCTCCCAGCTGTACGAATCACCCCCCCCACCGCCATCCTCCCAGCTGTAGGGATCACCCCCCCACCCCCATCCTCCCAGCTGTACGAATCACCCCCCCCCCACCGCCATCCTCCCAGAGCTGTACGAATCATGCCCCCCCCACCGCCATCCTCCCAGCTGTACGAATCACCCCCCCCCACCCCCATCCTCCCAGCTGTACGAATCGCCCCCCCCCCCCCACCGCCATCCTCCCAGCTGTACGAATCACCCCCCCCCCACCGCCATCCTCCCAGCTGTAGGGATCACCCCCCCACCCCCATCCTCCCAGCTGTACGAATCGCCCCCCCCACCGCCATCCTCCCAGCTGTACGAATCACCCCCCCCCCACCGCCATCCTCCCAGCTGTACGAATCACCCCCCCCCCCCCCCATCCTCCCAGCTGTACGAATCACCCCCCCCCCCCCCACCACCATCCTCGGACCTGTGAAAAAATCGGACCGCGTCACTTCCGGTGCTCGTACGTCAGGAGCACAGCTGATCGCTGGTCCAAGGCGCATGCGCAGATGCTTTTTTTTGGTCCGTGAATATCCTAGACTGGGGTAGGTCACTTGTGCCCGTCATACGCAGCCAGTGTGACCACTATTTGCAGCCACTTGTGCCCGTCATACGCAGCAGTTGTGCCCTCCATATGCAGTCACTTGTACCCGTCATACGCGGCACTTCCTTCTTCTTCTTCTGTAGTGGCGGCTGTGGCTCCTGTGTCCGCTTGGCTCCTCAGGCTTCCTCCGTCATGTCTCCTTTTCCGCCAAAGCGTTAGGCATCCAATAGGATCGCCTAAAGCTTTGGCCAATCGGGAGACAGGTTTTACTGACCTGCCTGCTGATTGGCAAGGAGGAACTTTGGTGTGAAAATAGCTTCTGGCTCTTATCACGTGCTTAAAGATACACACCCCGCCTATTCCCGCCATAGTATTTCATGCGTCCGGCATCCTGAAAGGGGCCAGGCACATGAAAAGGAGGGCAACAGAGGTGACGGGGGCGGTGCCCATGCGGGGACACCATTCTCTCCCCCAGAGGACGGGGACACCATTCTCTCCCCCGGAGGACGAGGACACCATTCTCTCCCCCGAGGACGAGTACACCCTTCTCTCCCCAGAGGTAGGGAACACCATTCTCTCCCCCGGAGGACGGGAACACCCTTCTCTCCCCTGGAGGACGAGGACACCATTCTCTCCCCCCGGAGGACACCATTCTCTCCCCCGAGGACGAGGACACCCTTCTCTCCCCAGAGGTAGGGGACACCCTTCTCTCCCCCGGAGGACGGGGACACCATTCTCTCCCCCGGAGGACGGGGACACCCTCCTCTCCCCCGGAGGATGGGGACACCCTCCTCTCCCCCGGAGGACGGGGACACCCTTCTCTCCCCCGGAGGACGGGGACACCAGGGCTGGACTGGGACAAAAATATTTCCCTGGACTTCATACACTTTGACAAGTCTCTCCCATGGCGGCCGGCCCCCATGCGCCTCTGTCCCCCTCTCTGCTCCTCTGGTTCTCCCCCTGCTTCTCTGTTCCCCCACATGCTTCTCTATCCCCCCCCCCATGCTCCTCTTACCCTCATGCTTCTCTGGTCCCCCTGTGCTCCACTGATACCCCCCCTGCTTCTCTGTTCCCACACATGCTTCTCTGTTCCTCTCCTACTCCTCTATACCCCCCCCCCCCATGATGCTCTGGTCCCCCATGTGCCTCTATCCCCTGTCCCTCATGATGCTCTGGTTCCCCGCAGCGCTCACCTCCTCTCCCTGTCCAGCCCTGGTGTCCTCGTCCTCCGGGGGAGAGAATGGTGTCCTCGTCCTCCAGGGGAGAGAATGGTGTCCCCTACATCTGGGGAGAGAAGGGTGTCCTCATCCTCCGGGGAGAGAATGGTGTCCTCGGGGGAGAGAATGGTGTCCCCGTCCTCTGGGGGAGAGAATGGTGTCCTCCTCCTCCGGGGAGAGAATGGTGTCCTTGGGGGAGAGAATGGTGTCCCCGTCCTCTGGGGGAGAGAATGGTGTCCCCGTCCTCCAGGGGAGAGAATGGTGTCCCCTTACATCTGGGGAGAGAAGGGTGTCCTCGTCCTCCGGGGAGAGAATGGTGTCCTCGGGGGAGAGAATGGTGTCCCCGTCCTCTGGGGGAGAGAATGGTGTCCTCCTCCTCCGGGGAGAGAATGGTGTCCTCGGGGGAGAGAATGGTGTCCCTGTCATCTGAGGGAAGGGAATGGTGTCCCCGTCCTCTGGGGGAGAGAATGGTGTCCCCCCGTCCTCTGAGGGAGAGAATGGTGTCCTCATCCTCCGGGGGAGAGAATGGTGTCCCCTACCTCTGGGGAGAGAAGGGTGTCCTCGTCCTCGGGGGAGAGAATGGTGTCTCCGTCATCCGGGGGAGAGAATGGTGTCCCTGTCCTCCAGGGGAGAGAATGGTGTCCCCTACCTCTCGGGAGAGAAGGGAGTCTGTCCCCGTCCTAAGGGGAGAAGGGTGGCACCCTCTCCTCCTCCAACCACCCAAGGATCAGCTCTTCCAATTTGGCCCACACTGTGGCCCATCTCCTTCTCCTTCAAACAGCCAGGGGCCCACTCCTTCTCTGCCAACCACCCAGGGGCCCTCTTCTTCACTAAATGGACACCCAGGTGCCCTCTCCTTCTCCCACGGATACCCAGGGGCCCTCTCCTCCTCCAAACACCCAGGTGCCATCTCCTTCTCCCTAAGCCACCAGTGACCCCAAAGCGGGACACACATGCGCTCTGCCTTCCCGTGACCTGATACCCACCGTCCTGGGATGCCATGATGATGGTGTGCAAGTCTCCAGTGTGAGGGCTATAGGTAAACTCGCACTCAGCTTCTTTGGCCCGATTGGAGGAAAAGCAGCGGAGGTGATCCAGACCCCAGCACTTGACAGAGATCAAAGACCAGTGGTGGCCCCTGCATGGTGGGCCCACAATGCATGGGCACCGCCCCCGTCACCTCTGCCGCCCTCCCTATTCATGTGCCTGGCCCCTTTCAGGATGCCGGACGCATGAAATACTATGGCGGGAATAGGCGGGGTGTGTATCTTTAAGCACGTGATAAGAGCCAGAAGCTATTTTCACACCAAAGTTCCTCCTTGCCAATCAGCAGGCAGGTCAGTAAAACCTGTCTCCCGATTGGCCAAAGCTTTAGGCGATCCTATTGGATGCCTAACGCTTTGGCGGAAAAGGAGACATGACGGAGGAAGCCTGAGGAGCCAAGCGGACACAGGAGCCACAGCCGCCACTACAGAAGAAGAAGGAAGTGCCGCGTATGACGGGTACAAGTGACTGCATATGGAGGGCACAACTGCTGCATATGACGGGCACAAGTGGCTGCAAATAGTGGTCACACTGGCTGCGTATGACGGGCACAAGTGACCTACCCCAGTCTAGGATATTCACGGACCAAAAAAAAAGCATCTGCGCATGCGCCTAGGACCCGCGATCAGCTGTGCTCCTGACGTACGAGCACCGGAAGTGACGCGGTCCGATTTTTTCAAAGGTCCGAGGATGGTGGTGGGGGGGGGGGGGGTGATTCGTACAGCTGGGAGGATGGGGGGGGGGGTGATTCGTACAGCTGGGAGGATGGCGGTGGGGGGGGGGGTGATTCGTACAGCTGGGAGGATGGCGGTGGGGGGGGTGATTCGTACAGCTGGGAGGATGGCGGTGGGGGGGGTGATTCGTACAGCTGGGAGGATGGGGGTGGGGGGGGGTGATTCGTACAGCTGGGAGGATGGGGGTGGGGGGGGGTGATTCGTACAGCTGGGAGGATGTTGGGGGGGGGGTTGATCCCTGCAGCCGGGAGGATGTTGGGGGGGGTTGATCCCTGCAGCCGGGAGGATGTTGGGGGGGGGGGTTGATCCCTGCAGCTGGGGGGATGGCGGTGGGGGGGGGGTTGATCCCTGCAGCTGGGAGGATGGCGGTGGGGTGGGGGGGGTTGATCCCTGCAGCTGGGAGGATGGCGGTGGGGTGGGGGGGGTTGATCCCTGCAGCTGGGAGGATGGCAGTGGGGTGGGGGGGGTTGATCCCTGCAGCTGGGAGGATGGCGGTGGGGTGGGGGGGTTGATCCCTGCAGCCGGGAGGATGGTCCCGTGTACATGGAGCCTAAAAAAATACAGAAGAGCGGAACTTTACTTTTTGGCACTTTAAACTTTCCCATTGAAATGAGTAATAAAATGGAAATGTGTTTGTTGGTCAGGTATTCAGAAGCTCTCCACCTAAATAGACATTTTCTTGACAGTCTTTAATATTGCGCATTAAAACTGTTGCTCCGCCTCCGTCCCGCCTACCCGAGTCTGTGAAATTCACGGACCAAAATAGTATGGGAACAAGCAGGCTACTGTGTGTAAAGGGGCGGGGCTGGAGGCGGTGCTGGCGGCAATGTAATTGAGAATGTTGCTCCGCCTCCGCCCGCCCACCCAAATCTATATTTTTCACGGACCTCAAGAAGCTCTGCTTAGGGACGGGGCTGGAGGCGGTTCTGCCGATAATGTCAATAAAACTCTTGCACCGCCTCCGCCCCGCCCACCCAAGTCTCTGAATTGAGCTTGATCCGCCTCTGCCCGCCTACCCCAGTCAAGGATATTTTCAGACTCAAAAAAAACATCTGCGCATGAGCTGCGCATGCGCCGTGGACCCGCGATCAGCTGTGCTCTGACGTACGAGCACCGGAAGTGACGCGGGTCCGATTTTTTCACAGGTCCGATGAAATTTCACATCACCGGCATACCCAAACATTGACTCCACTGCTGCCATCTACTGCACAGGGGTGGGAAGAACACCCCAATACAACAGAATGAGCCCACAGCCAAGCTAAGACAGAGACCCTGTTTTAAAGGAGTTGTAAAGGTAAAAGTTTTTTTACCTTAATGCATCCTATGCATTAAGGTAAAAAAACATCTGACAGCACCGCCCCCCCCCCCCCCGAGCCCCCGTTTTACTTACCTCACCGTTCGAAAGTCCCGGGCGCGTGCTTGTCATCTTGCTCGGTTCCCAGCCTGGCCGTTGATTGGCTAGGCTGGGCGGATTGATAGCAGTGCAGCCATTGGCTGGCACTGCTGTCAATCACAGCGGATGACGCGGCGCGCCGGGGGGCGGGGCCGAGTGATACAGTCGGCGGCTATGGCCGCTGCTGTATCACGGGAGCGCGCTCGCAAAAGCTTTCCACCATGCGAGGGAGCTCGCATGAACGTGGAAAGCTTTTGCGAGGAGGAGCCGAGACAGCCGCCGAGGGACCCCAGAAGACACGGATCCGGGTCACTCTGTGCAAAACGATCTGCACAGTGGAGGTAAGTATAACATGTATGTTATTTTTATTTTTTTTAAATTGTACCTTTAGTGTTCCTTTAAGCATAACAATTTGGATCAGAGTTTAACTACACTCTGATCTCCCTTTAAATTTAAATGGCACCGGTTCTCAAAGTAACCAGGCGCTACATATATATATATAAATTTCACTTAAGCTTTTTTTCACCTTAACACTTTTTTGGAATTTATTTCAATGTGCTGTCCATTTATAACACAGTAGTCTCGTCACATACTGACGAAACGTACGTCGGGAGGAGGAGACGCTTTGACGTGCTGCGTCTAGGTCCCGAAGGACGGGCGTTCGTAGTAGCCGGCCGGCTCAAAACTTTTACGTTGATATTGATCGACTTTTATGTAAGTGCATTTTTTGTTTTATTAAACATTTTATCTACGGTACATCACTATGTGGATCTTCATTTTCTTTTGGTGATATACTCCGCTGTGGCTGCTTGTGAGAGTACCCTTTCTTTAGTTGGTGAATTGGAGACAATCTTTTAAAGGCCCTGGCTGGGTTTGGCCACAAGCGCTCTGTTTTCATATATCTGGTAAGAGTCCCCCCTTACTTGGTGATACCTATTGGTGGTGGCTTTCCTTTGGTGTGCCTTTATTGGATTCATTTGCGGTACATCACCATATGAGACATATTTTCGTTCATGTATCCTGGACCTTGATCCTATCTATCTATTGGAGGAATACCATCCAGATCATTGGTAGCAGCTCCGGATAAAGACCCTAGCTGGGGGTTCCAGCTGCAAGCCCTGTTTGCTTGCCCTTCTGGTAAGTGCATAATCATATTCATCTATCACA
Organism: Rana temporaria; assembly: GCF_905171775.1. Taxonomy (NCBI): domain Eukaryota; kingdom Metazoa; phylum Chordata; class Amphibia; order Anura; family Ranidae; genus Rana; species Rana temporaria. The sequence goes on along the minus strand of NC_053491.1, from coordinate 363,003,505 downwards.
CTGGTGGAGGATTTGTGTTTGCCAGTCACTCATCATTTTATTCACCTGAGTTGAACTTTCATCACGTTTTTTTTGTATGAATTTTTTGTCCGTTGGATCTTGGACACGATTTATATCAATTATACTTATTTATTATTATTCACTTAATAACTTATTATCACATATTGTTAGCGCAACTTAATTTTTCCTTTAGTCTCATCTCATCACTGTTCATTTGCTTCTGGCGCTACACACTTTTTCATACGATTGACACAGGTTCACCAAATTTGGACAACAGAAGATTGGAAAATTGTTGCCTGGGCTGATGAGTCTGGATTTCAGCTGCGACATTCAGATGGTAGGGGGCCAGAATTTGGCATAAACAACATGAAAGCATGGATCTATCCTGCCTTGTATCAACGGTTCAGACTGGTGGTCGTGTAATGGTGTGGGGGATATTTTCTTGGTACACTTTGGGCCCCTTAGTACCAACTGATCACCATTTAAATGCCACAGCCTACCTGAGTATTGTAGCTGACCATGCCCATCCCTTTATGACTACAGTGTACCCATCTTCTGATGGCTCCTTCCAGCAGGATAATGCACCAAGTCACAAAGATCTAATCATCTCACCGCTGGTTTCTGGAACATGACAATGAGGTCACTGTACTCCAATGGCCTCCACAGTCACCAGATCTCAGTCTAATAAAGTACCTTTGGGATGTGATGGAACGGGAGATTCTCATCATGGATGTGCAGCCAACAAATCTGCAACAACTGTGTGATGCCATCATGTTAATATTGACCAAAATCTCTGAGGAATGTTTCCAACACCTTGTTGAATCTATGCCACTAAGAATTAGGCTGCATTCACATTGTAACGCCGCGTATGCGGCATATTTTGCCGTGATTTGTTTAACTTTTTTTTTTTTTCACAAATTATTTCCATTGCTGTCTATGCCCGAACGCCAACGCCGCCTGAAAAAAAAGGGTCCGGGACTTGTTTTCAGGCGGCAGGCGTACGGCGCTTCGGCGTACGGCGTGAGATGTGAACCATCTCATAGACAGCAATGGAAATTCGCCCCTCCAGCGTATCGAGTGTCGCGCTTCAGGCGTTTTGTCGCCTAGGTGTGAATGCAGCCTTAGGGCAGTTCTGAAGGCAAAAGGGAATCAAACCCGATACTAGCAAGGTGTACCTAATAAAGTGGCCGGTGAGTGTATATATTCATCCTTAGCTGTGAAGCTATTGGCTCACAAGCCTTGTTACTACACAGCATTAGCCAATCTCAGTCTCATTTCACATCATGAAGAAGCCATAGCTTCTGGTCATGTGATAGGCGAAGGATTCCTGGAGCAGAATGTTCCACTCCCTCTCTTATGTCTTTCACAGCAAGACTGATAACAGAACCTACTTATGTCTTTGCATTGCAGTAAACATGACATGCTTTGCAAAGCCATTCATTTTGAGTGTCACCCTAACACACGAAGCCAGGACACCATAGTGCAGTGGGTTACGTATTTTGTTTTCGTTTCTGATTTTTGAGACATATTGGCACCTTTTCCTAAAGGCTGATTAGGTGTTTTTTAGGTGATTTAGCGCTAAAAATAGCTCCTGTAAAGGTCCTGAAAATGCCTCATCTGCACTCCCAGTGTGAAAGCCCGAGTGCTTATACACTGGGGCGCTGCGCTGGCAGGACGTAAAAAAAAGTCTGCAAGCAGCATTTTTGAGGCACCTAGTTACACACCATCAATAGGGGTTAATGTTCTACTGTTCATATGAGGTGAATCCGGAGCCATAAACATGGGGAGGTTGGGTAATTATTGCTCCATACGGTGAGCTGATGACAACCTATTTATATCTGTCATAACACAGGGGGAACTATGCGTCCTCATGGTATACAGGTCTTCTCTACGCTCCTAATATTCACTCACATGGATACCACAGATGGACAGAAGGCTCACCAGTCTAGCATGTCCTGTAAACAGGGTATATAGTACAAGTCTGAGCATGTTCTGTATACACTGGAGGACTACAAGGCCCAGCATGTCCTGTAAACAGGGTATATAGTACAAGTCTGAGTATGTCCTGTATACGGAGAACTACAAGGCCCAGCATGTCCTGTAAACAGGGTATATAGTACAAGTCTGAGCATGTTCTGTATACACTGGAAAACTACAAGGCCCAGCATGTCCTGTAAACGGGGTATATAGTACAAGTCTGAGCATGTTCTGTATACACTGGAGGACTACAAGGCCCAGCATGTCCTGTAAACAGGGTATATAGTACAAGTCTGAGTATGTCCTGTATACGGAGAACTACAAGGCCCAGCATGTCCTGTAAACAGGGTATATAGTACAAGTCTGAGCATGTTCTGTATACACTGGAGAACTACAAGGCCCAGCATGTCCTGTAAACCGGGTATATAGTACAAGTCTGAGCATGTCCTGTATACACTGGAGAACTGCAAGGCCCAGCATGTCCTGTAAACAGGGTATATAGTACAAGTCTGAGCATGTTCTGTATACACTGGAGAACTACAAGGCCCAGCATGTCCTGTAAACAGGGTATATAGTACAAGTCTGAGCATGTTCTGTATACACTGGAGGACTACAAGGCCCATCATGTCCTGTAAACGGGGTATATAGTACAAGTCTGAGCATGTTCTGTATACACTGGAGGACTACAAGGCCCAGCATGTCCTGTAAACAGGGTATATAGTACAAGTCTGAGTATGTCCTGTATACGGAGAACTACAAGGCCCAGCATGTCCTGTAAACAGGGTATATAGTACAAGTCTGAGCATGTTCTGTATACACTGGAAAACTACAAGGCCCAGCATGTCCTGTAAACGGGGTATATAGTACAAGTCTGAGCATGTTCTGTATACACTGGAGGACTACAAGGCCCAGCATGTCCTGTAAACAGGGTATATAGTACAAGTCTGAGTATGTCCTGTATACGGAGAACTACAAGGCCCAGCATGTCCTGTAAACAGGGTATATAGTACAAGTCTGAGCATGTTCTGTATACACTGGAGAACTACAAGGCCCAGCATGTCCTGTAAACCGGGTATATAGTACAAGTCTGAGCATGTCCTGTATACACTGGAGAACTGCAAGGCCCAGCATGTCCTGTAAACAGGGTATATAGTACAAGTCTGAGCATGTTCTGTATACACTGGAGAACTACAAGGCCCAGCATGTCCTGTAAACAGGGTATATAGTACAAGTCTGAGCATGTTCTGTATACACTGGAGGACTACAAGGCCCATCATGTCCTGTAAACGGGGTATATAGTACAAGTATGAGCATGTTCTGTATACACTGGAGGACTACAAGGCCCATCATGTCCTGTAAACGGGGTATATAGTACAAGTCTGAGCATGTTCTGTATACACTGGAGGACTACAAGGCCCAGCATGTCCTGTAAACGGGGTATATAGTACAAGTCTGAGCATGTCCTGTATACACTGGAGGACTACAAGGCCCATCATGTCCTGTAAACGGGGTATATAGTACAAGTCTGAGCATGTCCTGTATACACTGTAGAACTACAAGGCCCAGCATGTCCTGTAAACAGGGTACATAGTACAAGTCTGAGCATGTTCTGTATACACTGGAGGACTACAAGGCCCAGCATGTCCTGTAAACGGGGTATATAGTACAAGTATGAGCATGTCCTATATACACTGGAGAACTACAAGGCCCAGCATGTCCTGTAAACAGGGTATATAGTTCAAGTCTGAGCATGCCCTGTATGATATATACACTGGAAGACTACAATGATTAGCAAGTCCTGTGTATACTATATTATACACAGGAAGACTACAAGTCTGAGCACACCCTGTATATAATTATACACTAGAGGACTAGAAATCCCAGCATGTCTTGTATACACTGTATATTATACACAGGTGGATTACAAGTCCCAATATGTCCTGTATACATTGTATACTATACAATACACAGACAGACTAGAAGTCCCAGCATGTCCTGTATACACTGTATATTATACATGGGAGGACTGCAAGACCCAGAATGTCTCCTATACACTGTATATTATACATGGGATGACTATAAGTCCCAGCATGTCCAGTATACACTGTATATTATACATGGGAGGACTGTAAGACCCAGCATGTCCTGTATACATTATATAATATATACAGGAGGACTACGGATCCTAGCACCTCATGTATACACTGTATATTATACACAGGAGGACTACATGTCCCAGATTGCCCTATATACACTGTGTATTATACAGCATGTCCTCCTGTAGTATAGTGGCCTACCAATGTACTACATAGGTGTTGATAGATCCAAAGGACATTGTACAATCTCTAAAGTTGAAATCAGGCCAGCAACATCTTTATAACACAGGGGAAGTCCCTCTGAAGGAACCTCAAGCAGGTGACTTAAAGGGTCACTAAAGGAATTTTTTTTTTTAGCTAAATAGCTTCCTTTACCTTACTGCAGTCCTGGTTTCATGTCCTCATTGTTCGTTTTTGCTTTGATGTTGCTGTAATTCCTCTCTGTTCTGGACACATCCTGGTTGCCTGTTTCCTGATAACCACAGTACTGGGAGATTTCTCACGGTGGTCACTAATCAAGGAGCTGTGTGTAAAACGAAACTGGATTGGTGCTGAGGAGTTTTAGACAAAGTATCACTGCTCTCTATTGGCTGACTGCCCTCTAGTGGCTCTCTGTACATCAGAGAACCAGGAAACAACAGCAAAAACGAAACTACACTGCAGGCACATTATATGATTGTTTTTTTATCTATTTTTAATCATTTTTAAAAGGAATCAGTTAACTATTATGTCTCTATGCCCTGTAAACAGTCATTTCAGCTAAAAAAACTTTTTCCTTTAGTGACCCTTTAATGAGGGACTATCCCTTTAAGAGGCAGCACTATGGGCTGTATCATGTGAGTGGGGGGAGGAGGAGGAAGAACATTGAGAATCTGCTGGCTGAGTGGGGTGATCTCTGTCAGGTAGGTGATCTGGGCTCTTCTGGGGTACCTTGACCAGGGTGACCCCTGAAGGAGGGAGGGGTCACTTCCTGCAGGTAGGGTCACCCAGGGACATACGTTCTGTTTGGAAATAACAGTTTTGCCTGGAGATGGCAATTCTTTCACAATGGCTGAACAAGGGGGAGAATTAACTGTTCCCCTCCCGGATCCCACCTTCCTGTATGAAGGGGGCCTCATTTACAGAGGAGGGCGAAGGGTTAAGAACACTTCCTGCTGCCTGTCACCAGGCATGCTGCTGGTCACACCTGACAACCACCACTGTCTTGTCGCCGCATGTCACCCCAAGGCGGCAAAGATCGGCAGAACATTCATTCTTGTGTATGTTGTCTGCAAACCCATTGTTCAGGATATTGAAAGGTGGTGAGAAAATGCCAAAGATTCTGTTCAGAGTAATTTGTAATATTGTGATATATAATTAAAAAAAATCATTTTTTTTATATACACCATTATTATTATTATATGTTATACGTATAGCTCTGGCATAACCTGTAGCATTGTACAGAGAACATCGAGCCAGTCACATCGGTCTCTGCACCAGAAAAGCTTACACTCTAATGTCCCACCCTATTATTATTTGTTTATATATCGCTGATATATGCTGCAGTGTTGTACAGAGAACCGTGAGCCAGTCACATCAGTTTCCGCACCAGAAGAGCTTACACTCCAATGTTCTGCCACAGGCACACACTATTATTATTATACATTTATATGGCTCTAACATATTCTACACCAGAGGAGCTTACACTCTAATATCCCCCTCCACAGTCACATGCAGTCTCCATGCAGACGTGTATTGGGTGTTTATGTAACGCGAGTGTCTCTCTCTCTCTCCAGGAAGTCCAGCTGTTGCCCAGCCTTTACTTGACTTCCCATGCTTGGAAAATAAGTGGGCGCAATTATTAATGGCATCTGGCTGCGCAGGGTCAGGGGTGAAGTGGCGGCAGGGTGATCTGTAATTAAGTACTATTAGTGTGGAGTGTGACAGTGTTTGTGGCCACCGATCAGCTTCGGTTATCTGAAATGAATGCATGTTGAGTGCTAAGCCCTCATTATCACAGTAACCATCTCCTGCTAAGTACACTGAGCTACAATATGACTGGCGACATTTTAAAGGGCCAAAGTCATATTTTGGTTATAGGTGGAGCCCCTGAACAACCTCATGTTTGTGGCTAACCTCGGATGGTTTCTCCCTGAGAGCGATGGGTGACCTTAATGCCATAATACTTGCTTCAAAGCTGAAGAAAGTCTTGGGACACGTGTGGCTTGGTTGGAAGGGTCAGTAGCCAGATCTAAAGTCTCGTACACGCGATCGGATTATCCTATGGGAAAAGTGTGATGACAGGCTGTTGTCGGAAAATCCGACCATTTTGTATGCTCCATCGGACAATTGTTGTCGGATTTTCCGTGGAAAAATGTGGGATAGCACGCTTTAAAAATTCTCCACTAACAAATGTGTCTTGTCGGATTATCTGATCGTGTGTACAGAAGTCCGTTGGACAAAACTCCAAAGTACAAACGCTCATGCTCAGAAGCAATGCTCACCAAAACGCAACATTAGCAGAAGTTGCCCAAAGGGTGGCGCTAAAGAGCTTAAAAACACGTAGTTTCGTGTTTGTTGGCCTTCAATTCTTTGCCGTTTCTATGCAATACAAGTTCCTGGCCAACGCCCTTCGGGCAAAAGTCCTACGCTTTGTCCGATGAAACTCTGATTGTGTGTACCAGGCTTAAAGTGGTTGTAAACCCACTTTGACAACTTGCATCTACAGGTAAGCCTAGATTAAGGCTTAGCTATAGGTGCGAGAAATATCTCCTTAACCTACACGGTTAAGAAGATATATGCAGAAAACGCTGAACTGATGTCTACCGCGCATGCGCGCTGTAGACAACGGCGCAGGCGCACTGAGCGTCCCGGCATTCTGAATGTGATCATCCTGAGATTATGTTGGTCCCGCGCGCATGCATGGGATCGTGCCGGTCCCGCGCACATGCGTGGGAGTGACGTCATCACCGCTCCGGCCAATCACAGCGCCGTAGTGGCGATACCAGGGGACATGGTGGCGGAGGGGAATGAGAAGCACTTTGGGGGCTTCAATTTCAGGTAAGTGCCACATAATGAGCTAGTATGCTATGC